>NC_084614.1:23753798-24021298 GCF_033978795.1 Nerophis ophidion | reverse complement strand
CTGGTGTCTCTGCTATGCCCCATGTGTGCAGGTTAGATGGGCTTGGAAGCACATCGTACACTGCCTGGATGAGGAATTTAATGCGGTGAGGCTCAGCTTTCCACAGCTCGGCCCAGGTAACTTTCCTCTCAACCGCATTCTCCCATCTTGTCCAAGCACCCTGTTGCTTCAATCCCACTGCCTTGCAAGTTCTAATTTCCTCCACTGCAGCTCTCACCTCCTCCTGAACAAGGCAGCGCCCTTCCTTCCCGCTGGTTTTCAATTGGGGAATTGGAAAGGAGCCTAGCCCAGCTCTGCCTCGAGTGACCACTCCCACCAGGCTTCTTTGACGCAGCCTTGCCTCTGCCTCTTGAACTGCATCCTCAGCCCTCCACTTCCTACCAGTCCTCACTTGGATCCCTGCTTTAGCCACTTTCGGATCTCGTGAGTCCCTGAGCTGAACCACTTCTCTGGCTCTTGCTACCTTGAACTCTTCCTCCAAGGATTTGAAGGGCAGTTGCAGTTTGTTGGTGTTCCCGTAGAGTGCGAGGCTGCTCAGGCTCTTTGGTAATCCCAGCCATCTCCGGAGGTGGCTACTGACCCTCCTCTCTAAGGTCTCCACTGTTGAGATGGGGACTGCATAGACAAGGAGGGGCCACAGGATCCTGGGAAGAATGCCATGTTGGTAGACCCAGGCTTTGAACTTTCCAGGTAGGCCTGACTTGTCCACGGATTTCAGCCAGCCATCCAACTCAGTGCAGGTCGACTGGATAGATGTGGTATCTCTCAGAGAGCTGTCAAAAACCTTGCCCAAGCTCTTGACTGGCTTCTCTGTGATGGTTGGAATGGCTGTGCCTGTGATGTTAAACCGGGACTTGTCTTCCATCTTCCCTTTCCTCAGCACCATAGACCTTGATTTGGCTGGCTTGAAACGCATCCGGGCCCACTCCATCACCCTTTCGAGTCCCTTCAGAATCCACCGGCAGCCTGGGACTGATTCTGTCATGACAGTGAGGTCATCCATGAACGCCCTGATGGGTGGTTGCCGTTGTCCGGATTTCAATAGAGGCCCTCTGCACTCTGGCTCAGCAGACTTGGTGAGCATGTTCATGGCCAGGGAGAATAGTGTCACAGAGATAGTGCACCCTGTGATGATACCGATCTCCACCTTGTGCCAACGAGATGTTATTGCTCCCGAGGAGACCCTCATCCTGAAATTGGTGTAGTAATCAGCAATGAGGTCTCTACATCTGCTGGGGACATGATGTTTTGTTAATGTGAGCTGAACCAGCTTGTGTGGAATGGAGCCGAATGCATTTGCCATGTCAAGCCAAAGCACTGACAGGTCGCCCTTGTTCTCTCTTGCCTCTCGAATGAGCTGTGTCACCACACCGGTATGCTCCAGACAGCCTGGCATTCCTGAAATGCCTCCCTTCTGGACAGATGTGTCGATGTAGGTGTTCTGACCCAGGTAGGTACACAGTCGTTTGGAAACAGTGCTGAAGAAGATCTTTGCCTCGACGCACAGCAGGGGGATGATGCGGAACTGGTCTAGCTGGGTGGAGTTTTCCTCCTTCGGGATCCACACCCCTTCAGCTACTCTCCATTGTTCTGGGATCCTCCCTCTTCTCCAGAAGACTCGCAGGATTTTCCACAGACGCAGCAGGATTTTGGGACAGTTCTTATACACTTTGTATGAAGTGCCACTTGGTCCTGAAGCAGAGTGTGCCCTTGCTCTGCGGACAACCTCCCTGACTTCCTTTAGCTGCAGTTCTGACATGTCAAACTGCACCTCCGGTTCAGGGGGGTCTATGAGGATGTTACACTCTCCCAACTCCTGCTCTCTTGCGGGGTCGCTGTACGTCTGCTTCAGATGTTGGTCTATGTCTTCCTGCGAGGAGGCAAGTTTACCACTGCGCTTCTGCCCCAACAAATCCTTAGTGAACTTGAAGGGGTTGGAGATAAAGGCAGCACGCTTGCGTGCTCTCTCACGGCGCCGCCTCCGATGCCACTCAGCCCGGCGAAGAACCCTGATCTTATTCCGCAGGATGCACATTAGCTGGGCCAGGCCAATACGTTCCTCATCTCCGGCCTTCTTGTATTGGGACTTCAGTGCTTTCATCTCCTGCCTGATGTTGTGGATCCTCACAGCTCTTTGATTCTTTGAGTACGTTGTTCCGGAGCTTTTCTTCTCCTTCTCGCCGAATCGTTCAGCAGCGATACTGACAATGATTGTTGTCATAGCTTGTAGCTTCCCGTCAGCCTCTCCCTTTACCGTTGCCTCCAGAATTTGGTCGACATCGTCATCGAACTGCTTCCACAATGAGGTCATGCTAGCTGCTGGCCATTTGATCCGCCTCCTGTCAGATTTGATGCTCAAGGGATTAGTTTCCAACACTTGGAGGTTCCGGGCACTATGGGGTGACTCCGGGCCTGGCTCCTCCTGCGTCTCACCAGGTTGGACACCTGTGCGATGTGTTGCTTCTTCTCCCAACAGGCACTTCATCCTCGCTCGGTGGATCTTCAGGCCGTGGATGTTCTTGCAGACTTTACCGCATGTACACTGCATGCTCATAGTCGTTTGTCCATTGCTTGGGTCTGTTGCCGTTGTGTCCGTCCGACTGGGGTGCTCATCCTCCCCCCCTCTCGGGCACCCCTGGGGGTATTTTTCCATTAAGTTCATCGTAGCTTTGTTGGGAATCCTCCTCTCAGAGGACACAGATTGGGTTGCCAGCCCGTTCTGCCCCGGTTGCCGTCTCTCCGAGCTGTCACTGACTCTCCAGTAGTCACCACACTTTTCATGGTTGTCATCCAGTCTTTCCTGGCTGTCACTGATAACTCATATATGTATGTATGTATATATATATATATATATGTGTATGTGTATATATATGTATGTATGTATATATGTATGTATATATAAATATATATATATATATGTGTATGTATAAATGTGTGTGTATACACATATATATATATATATATGTGTATGTATAAATGTGTGTGTATACATATATATATATATATATATATATATATATATATATATATATATATATATATATATATATAAACCCCGTTTCCATATGACTTGAGAAACTGTGTTAAATGTAAATATAAACGGAATACAATGATTTGCAAATAATTTTCAACCCATATTCAGTTGAATATGCTACAAAGACAACATATTTGATGTTCAAACTGATAAACACTTTTTTTTTGTGCAAATAATCATTAGCTTTAGAATTTGATACCAGCAACACGTGACAAAGAAGTTGGGAAAGGTGGCAATGAATACTGATAAAGTTGAGGAATTCTCATCAAACAGTTATTTGGAACATCCCACAGGTGTGCAGGCTAATTGGGAACAGGTGGGTGCCATGATTGGCTATAAAAGCAGCTTCCGTGAAATGCTCAGTCATTCACAAACAACGATTGGGAAACGGTCACCACTTTGTGAACAAATGCGTGAACAAATTGTCAAACAGTTTAAGAACAACATTTCTCAATGGGTTATTGCAAGGAATTCAGGAATTTCACCATCTATGGTCCGTAATACCATCAATAGGTTCAGAGAATCTTGAAAAATCACTGCACGTAAGCGATGATATAACAGACCTTCGTTCCCAAAGGCGGTACTGCATCAAAAAAGCGACAATGGTGTGTAAAGGATATCTCCTCATGGGCTCAGGAACACTTCAGAAAACCACTGTAAGTAACTACAGTTGGTCGCTACATCTGTAAGTGCAAGCTAAAACTCTACTATGCAAAGCCAAAGCCATTTATCAACGATACCCAGAAAGGCCGCCGTTTTGGCTGGGCCCGAGCTCATCTAAGATGGACTGATGCAAAGTGGAAAAGTGTTCTGTGGTCTGACGAGTCCACATTTCAAATAGTTTTTTGGAAACGGTGAATGTCGTGTCCTCCGTTGTTCTAGATGCAAAGTTGAAAAGCCAGCATTTGTGATGGTATGGGGGTGTATTAGTGCCCAAGGCATGGGTAACGTACACAACGGTGATGGCACCATTAATGCTGAAAGGTACATACAGGATTTGGAGCAACATATTTTGCCATCCAAGCAACGTTATCATGGACGCCCTTGCTTATTTCAGCAATACAATGCCAAGTCACTTGTTACAAAAGCATGGCTTCATAGTAAAAGAGTGCGGGTACTTTCCTGGCCCGGCTGCAGTCCAGACCTGTCTCCCATTGAGAATGTGTGGCGCATTGTGAAGCCTAAAATACCACAACGGAGACCCCGGACTGTTGAACAACTTAAGCTGTACATAAAACAAGAATGGGAAAGAATTCCACCTGAAAAGCTTCAAAGATGTCTCTCCTCAGTTCCCAAAGGTTTATTGAGTGTTGTTAAAAGAAAGGGTGATGTAACACAGTGGTGAACATGCCCTTTCCCAACTACTTTGGCACGTGTTGCAGCCCATCCATCCATCCATTTCCTACCGCTTATCCCCTTTAGGGGTCGCGGGGGGCGCTGGCGCCTATCTCAGCTACAATCGGGCGGAAGGCGGGGTACACCCTGGACAAGTCGCCACCGCATCGCAGGGCCAACACAGATAGACAGACAACATTCACACACTAGGGCCAATTTAGTGTTGCCAATTTAATTATTATTTGCAATAAAACAAATTGATTTTGAACATCAAATATCTTGTCTTTGTAGTGCATTCAATTGAATATGGGTTGAAAAGGATTTGCAAATCACTGTGTTCCGTTTATATTTACATTTAACATAATTTCCCAACTCTCATGGAAACGGGGTTTGTATATATATATATATATATATATATATATATATATATATATATATATATATATATATATATATATATATATATATATATATATATATACAACCCCCCCCCTAGAGGGGGGGGGTTGCCCACATCTGAGGTCCTCTCCAAGGTTTCTCATAGTCAGCATTGTCACTGGCGTCCCACTGGATGTGAATTCTCCCTGCCCACTGGGTGTGAGTTTTCCTTGCCCTTTTGTGGGTTCTTCCGAGGATGTTGTAGTCGTAATGATTTGTGCAGTCCTTTGAGACATTTGTGATTTGGGGCTATATAAATAAACATTGATTGATTGATTGATTGATATATATATATATATATATCTATATATATATATGTGTATATATATATATATATATATATATGTGTATATATATATATATATATATATATATGTATATATATATATATATATATGTATATATATGTATATATATATATATGTATATATATGTATATATATATATATGTATATATATGTATATATATATATATGTATATATATGTATATATATGTATATATGTATATATATGTATATATATATATATATATATGTATATATATGTATATATATATATATATATGTATATATGTATATATGTATATATATGTATATATATATATATATGTATATATATATATATGTATATATATGTATATATATATATATATATATATATATGTATATATATATATATATGTATATATATATGTATATATATATATATATATATATATGTATATATATATATATATACATATATATATATATATATATATATATATACATATATATATATGTGTTAGGGGTGTGGGAAAAAATCAATTCGAATATGAATCGAATCGTTTACGTTGTGCCATTCAGAATCGATTCTCATTTTTAAAAAATCGATTTTTAAATTTTTTTATTTTTTTTAATCAATCCAACAAACCACTACACAGCAATACCATAACAATGCAATCCAATTCCAAAACCAAACCTCACGTGAGAGGAGGCAAACACGAAACAGAACAAACCAAAAGTAATGAAACAAAAATGAATATTATCAACAACAGTATCAATATTAATTATAATTTCAGCATAGCAGTGATTAAAAATCCCTCACTGACATTATCATTAGACATTTATAAAAATAATAAAAAAGAACAATAGTGTCACAGTGGCTTACACTTGCATCGCATCTCATAAGCTTGACAACACACTGTGTCCAATGTTTTCACAAAGATAAAATAAGTCATATTTTTGGTTCGTTTAATAGTTAAAACAAATTTACATTATTGCAATCAGTTGATAAAACATTGTCCTTTACAATTATAAAAGCTTTTTTTTTTTTTTAAATCTACTACTCTGCTAGCATGTCAGCAGACTGGGGTAGATCCTGCTGAAATCATATGTATTGAATGACTACAGAATCGTTTTGAATCGGGAAAAAAATCGTTTTTGAATCGAGAATCGAATCGAATTGAAAAAATCAATATATTATCGAATTGTGACCCCAAGAATCGATATTGAATCGAATCGTGGGACACCCAAAGATTCACAGCCTTTATATATATATATATATATATATATATATATATATATATATATATATATATATATATATATATATATATATATATATATATATATATATATGTATATATATGTATACAGTGAAGAAAATAAGTATTTGAACACCCTGCTATTTTGCAAGTGGTCCCACTTAGAAATCATGAAGGGGTCTAAAATTTTCACGGTAGGTGCATGTCCACTGTATGAGGGATAACCTAAAAAGAAAAATCCAGAAATCACAATGTATGATTTTTTTAACAATTTATTCGTGTGATACAGCTGAAAATAAGTATTTGAACACCTGTCTATCAGCTAGAATTCTGACCCTGACACCTTTAAAAGTCGTCCTCCACTCTACTGTATTATCCTGAATCAGATGCACCTGTGTGAGGTTGTTAGCTGCATGAAGACACCTGTCCACCCCATACAATCAGTAAGGCCCAAACATTCAGCATGGCTAAGAGCAAAGAGCTGTCCAAAGACACCAGAGACAAAATTTTACAACTCCACAATGATGGAAAGGGCTACGGAGAAATTGCCAAGCAGCTTGGTGAAAAAAGGTCGACTGTTGGAGCAATCATTAGAAAATGGAAGGAGCTAAACATGATGGTCAATCTCGATCGGAGTGGAGCCCCATGCAAGATATCCCCTTGTGGGGTCTCAATGATGCTAAGAAAGGTGAGGAATCAGCCCAGGACTACACGGCAGGACTTGGTCAATGACCTGAAAAGAGCTGGGACCACTGTTTCCAAGGTCACTGTTGGTAATACTCTAAGACGTCATTGTTTGAAATCATGCATGGCACGGATGGTTCCCCTGCTTAAACCAGCACTTTAAGGCCCATCTTAAGTTTGCTAATGACCATTTGGATGATCCAGAGGAGTCATGGGAGAATGTTTTGTGGACAGGAGACCAAAATTGACCTTTTTGGTCATAATTCCACTATGCGTGTTTGGAGGAAGAAGAATGATGCAAACCATCCAACAAACACCACAGTCCCTACTGTGAAGCATGGGGGTGGTAGCATCATGCTTTGGGGGTGTTTTTCTGCTCATGGGACAGGATGACTGTACTGTATTAAGGAGAGGATGACTGCAGCCATGTATTGTGAGATTTTGGCCAAAAACCTCCTTCCCTCAGTCAGATCATTGAAGATGAGTCGTGGCTGGATCTTCCAACATGACAATGACCGAAAGCACACAGCCAGGAAAACCAAGAAGTGGCTTTGTAAGAACCATATCAGGGTTCTGGAGTGGCCTAGCCAGTCTCCAGACTTGATCCAATTGAAAATATTTGGAGGGAGCTGAAAATCTGTGTTACTCAGCAACAGCCCAGAAACCTGACTTATCTAGAGAAGCTCTGTGTGGAGGAGTGGGCGAAAATCCCTCCTGCAGTCTGTGAAAACCTGGTGAAGAACTACAGGAAAGAAACGGTTGACCTCTGTAATTGCAAACAAAGGCTACTCCACCAAATAATGTTGGTGTTCAAATACTTATTTTCAGCTTCATCACACAAATACATTTTTAAAAAAATCATAGATTGTGATTTCTGGATTTTTCTTTTTAGGTTATCTCTCATACAGTGGACATGCACCTACCGTGAAAATTTTAGACCCCTTCATGATTTCTAAGTGGGACCACTTGCAAAATAGCAGGGTGTTCAAATACGACCATGATGACTATGAGAAACCTTGGAGAGGACCACATATGTGGGCAACCCCCCCCCCCCATTTCCTACCGCTTATTCCCTTTGGAATATATATGTGTGTGTGTGTATGTATGTTAGCCCTGCGATGAGGTGGCGACTTGTCCAGGGTGTACCCTGCCTTCCGGACGATTTTAGCTGAGATAGGCGCCAGCGCCCCCCGCGACCCCAAAAGGGAATAAGCGGTAGAAATGGATGGATGGATGGATATATATATATATATATATATATATATATATATATATATATATATATATATATATATGTATGTATGTATGTATGTATGTATGTATATGTATGTGGATATATATATATATATACATTTACAGTATGTGTATATATATGTATATACTGTATGTATATACAGTATATACATGTAATATATACACGTATATACACGTGTAATGAACCTTTCTTATATTTTAAATTCTAATCTAAAATGTATTATTCTGAAAGTAACATTCATATTTGTAGTTAAATAGAATAGAATAAAATTTAATTATTTACTTTCAAAGCCAGGTAAAAGTTTAAAAAAAGTGTCCCACTTCAACATGGGTGTCAGACTCTGGCCGGCTGGCCAAATCTGGCCCGCCGTGTAATTTAATTTGGCCCTTGAGGCAATATCAAATTAACATTAGAGCTGGCCCGCCGGTACTATACAGCGGTAGCACCGCTGTAACACCATATGCGCCGCTGTAACACCGCATTTACCGCTAATACTCATACTTTCCAACCATCCCGATTTTCCCGGAGACTGCCGTAGTTCAATGCCTTTCCCAAAAATCTCCCAGGGCAACCATTCTCCTGAATTTCTCCCAATATTGGGGGCGTTCCTTAAAGGCACTGCCTTTAGCGTTCTCTACAAACAGTGTGGAAAAAGTTAATGTTGATATTTACCTTAGAAGGCTGCAAATAGAAAAGAAGCATTACATTTTTTGTTTAAATTTTATTTCTGTGATGTTTTTTTGTTTGTTTTTTGAAAGTTGATTTTGCACTATTAAGTTATATAAGCCTTGTTAAAGCAAATCAGTGTAGCAAACTGAGCAATAATTAACGTTTTGTTCATGCACTTTCTCTAGCTACTTCAAAGCTTGAATGTTTGATTTATTCCTGGAAAAAGTTGATTTTAATATTTACCTCAGAGGGCTGCAAATAGAAAAGAGGCATTACATTTTTTATTTCAATGTTATTTAATATACCATTTATGTTTTTTGAAAGTTGATTTTGCACCATTAAGTTATATAAGCGTTGCTTGTTCCATATTCAGTGTTAAAGCAAATCAGTGTAGCAAACTGAGCAATAATTAACGTTTTATTCATGCACTTTCTCTGTTACTTCAAGGCTTGAATGTTTGATTCATTCATTATTTGTTTTTTCAAATGTATTATTAGCCTGTGGAAAAAGTTTTTTTTGATATTTATCTCATAAGGCTGCAAATAAAAAAGAGGCATTCAATTTTTATTTTTATTTAATTTCATATGCCATTGATATTTTTTTTCTTATTATTATTATTTGAAACTCGATTTTGCATGTCACTATAAAGTTATGTAAGCCTTGATTGTACAATATTAAATGCAAAATTTGTTTGGGACCCTGTTAAAAGGTTAATGTGTTCAACTTTGGCCCGCTGCTTTGTTCAGTTTTAAATTTTGGCCCACTCTGTATTTGAGTTTGACACCCCTGCACTACAATAAAAATATATTTTTTGAAATTGTTTGAAAGCTAAAATGTCAGGCCTGTGAAGGAATTCTGAATCCATATTGTGTGTCCTTTGCTTCAGTTGGCCTTTTGGTGGCAGTATTGACTTACCTTCCGCCTTCACCCTCTGCAACCAAACAGCTACTCATGCATTGATGGATGACAAGCCTTTTTCGCTAGTAAAAATGAATGCAAATGTGGTCAATCATAAAGGTGTTTTTACTTGACTGATTTTCACTGTCATGCAGTTTGAAGTCTGCATTTTGGACACAAGTTAAAAGGGAGCGTCTGTGTAGTTGCGTCATCGTGCTACACCACATATCATATACGGTTGTGGACTCCTTAAAAATGAGAGGCATACTTATGTGATGATTTCGTCTTTCAGGTCGAGGGCTGCTTCCCTGACACCATGACGAGATGTGCCGAGCTCATCAACAACAACACTGACGTAGACTTTGTGGACATAAACTCAGGGTGTCCCATTGACTTAGTGTACAAGAAGGTGAGCCAACCACAAAAATGTCCAAAGAAGTCCTTATTGTTCTTTTGAATAAGGAATCTCAAAGTGCGACTCGTTGTGTTTTTGGTCCTCAGGGCGGAGGTTGCGGCTTGATGACACGCACCCGAAAGTTTGAGCAGATAATCAGGGGGATGCACCATGTGGGTAAAAATAAGGAGGGCGATGCTTACATCGGTCAAGTCATCCTCTTTTTTTTTTTTTCCTTCCAAAGGTGCTCGATGTCCCTTTAACAGTGAAGATCCGCACCGGCGTTCAGGAGAAAAGCAACATAGCACATAAACTCATCCCAGAGATGAAAAACTGGGGCGTCTCTATGATCACGGTAAAGTTTTTTCAGAGTCGTATAGCATAGTTAAAGGCCTACTGAAACCCACTACTACCCACCACGCAGTCTGATAGTTTATATATCAATGATGAAATATTATCATTGCAACACATGCCAATACGGCCTTTTTAGTTTACTAAATTGCAATCTTAAATTTCCCGGGAGCTTCTTCTTGAAAACGCCGTGTAATGACGTCACGTGCTGTTAGGAAATATGAGCGCTGCACACACACACAGCTAAAAGTCGTCTGCTTTAACCGCATAATTACACAGTATTTTGGAGACCTGTGTTGCTGAATCTTTTGCAATTTGTTCAATTAATATTGGAGAAGTCAAAGTACAAAGATGGAGTTGGGAAGCTTTAGCCTTTAGCCACACAAACACACTGTGATTCCTTGTTTAAAATTCCCGGAGGTGAAACTTTACCATGGATCACAGCGAACATGGATCGAGACCGAATGTCAACCAGCAGGTTTCGGTGAAAAAATTGTGGTAAAAATTTGCTTCTTACCGGAGATCAGCTGAGTTTGTGCCGCCCATAAAGCTGCCGTCGACTTCCCTGGACACACACCTCCGTCTATCAGGTACTGTTAAACTCACTAAAACACTATCAACACAATAGAAAGATAAGGGATTTCCCAGAATTATCCTAGTAAATGTGTCTAAAAACATCTGAATCCGTCCCAATGCAATCGCGTTTTTTTTTTTTTTCTAGTCCGTCGCTATCAATATCCTCAAACACAAATCTTTCATCACCGCTCAAATTAATGGGGAAATTGTCGTTTTCTCGGTCCGAATAGCTCTTTTTGTTGGAGGCTCCCATTAAAAACAATGTGAGGAGCCATCAACATGTGACGTCATCGTCTGCGACCTCCGGTAAACGCAGGGCTTTTCTGTTAGCACCAAAAGTTGCAAACTTTATCGTGGATGTTCTGTACTAAATCCTTTCAGCAAAAATATGGCAATACCACGAAATGATCAAGTATGACACATAGAATTGACCTGCTATCCCCGTTTGAATAAGAAAATCTCATTTCAGTAGGCTGTTAAATATAAAGCGTACATATGAGCATATTTGGCGTCTCTTTCCTTTTTAGCTGCATGGCCGTTCCAGAGAGCAGCGCTACACCAAACTTGCAGACTGGGACTACATCACCACCTGCTCCCAGCTAGCCAGCCCCATCCCGCTCTTTGGTACAACAACTCACTCTGATACAGTAAATTTATAAGCTTTTGAAATTATTTTGTTATTTTCCATCCCGGTAAAACTTTTTAATAGGTACGAAAGTGAGCTTTGCTAATGTTTTTTTTACTGCACTAGGTAATGGAGACATTTTGTCCTATGAGGACGCCATGAAAGCCAAAGAAACGGGTGTTTCTGGTATTATGATTGCAAGGTTAGTGTTCTTTGTTTTTTGTGAGTACTGTACTGTACTCTAGTCACATAAATATTGACTTGGAGCATTCATTAGGTCCATTGTAATATAGTACTTGGTTTTTGTTACATTTTACATACAAAAAATATAAATAATATATTTAAATCTTGAGGCGATTAAAAAAAACACATAACATTTTGGAAACTTTCTTATTTAATAAAATGCAGATCCGTCCCAAAACTTTTGACTGATTCTGTATTTATTTAGAAATATATATTTTCCACTCCTTGATAAGAATTCAAACGTACATTGTCAAAAAAATCAATCTCCTGTGCATTTTGTTGGTGTAGAGACATGAACAATCCATAATTTTATCATGCTTTATATTAAGAGAGAGTCAACATTAAAATAGATAAAAATTATTAGGGTGTACAGTAGTACCTCAACTTACAAGCTTATTTGGTTCTGTGATGTAGCTCTTACCTCAAATCAATTAAATTAATCGAATCAGTTCTTAGCCCCCCAAAACAGTAGTATTTTAACGTTAAATGCCTTTTAAAAAGAAAATCTAACTTTTGATAACAAATATTGTATGAAACATAATGAAATAGAATGTAATACAAACTATACTAGATTTACGAATTAATGTAATAATAACATACAGGGGCTTCTCGGTGGAAGAGGGGTTAGTGCGTTCGTCTCACAATACAAACGTCCTGCAGTCCTGGGTTCAATCCCCGTCTCGCGATCTTTCTGTTTGGAGTTTGCATGTTCTCCCTGTGAATGTGTGGGTTCCCTCCGGGTACTCTGGCTTCCTCCCACTTCCAAAGACATGCACCTGGGAATAGGTTGATTGGCAACACTAAATTGGCCTTAGTGTGTGAATGTGAGTGTGAATGTTGTCTGTCTATCTGTGCTGGCCCTGCGATGAGGTGGCGAATTGTCCAGGGTGTACACTGCCTTCCGCCCGATTGTAGCTGAGATAGGCGCCAGCGACCCCCGCTACCCCAAAAGGGAATAAGCGGTAGAAAACGGACGGATCGATGGATGGATAACATACAGCATTTACTATTGGAGGGGAGACATCTACGGTATCTCTTTTGAGCTGTATTTCTGTCAAACACACCATCAAAGGCTTGCCATATTTTCATGGATACATGTCCTCTGTTTAAATAATACTTTAACCTTGTCTGGCGTTATTCATTCTGCTTCTGTATGGTGCAGACTAGCAGTGATACATCAGGCATTCTTAAATTCAATGAATATCATCCATTTCTTTTCAGCACTGTCTCTCCCATTCTTGGAAAAAAAAAGTTATTCATTTCATGTCCAGTAACTGTGAGATGCTGTTGGTTGTGATGTCACTGCAGGGGGGCTCTGGTTAAGCCCTGGATCTTCACTGAAATCAAGGAGAGCCGCCACTGGGACATCTCCTCCAGCGAGCGACTTGACGTCCTCCGGGATTTTGCCAACTTCGGCCTGGAGCACTGGGGCTCAGACACGCGAGGTGTGGAGAAGACTCGAACCTTCCTGCTGGAGTGGCTCTCATTCATGTGCAGGTGAGGATTTCTATAAACACCGTATGTTATTTTTCATACTATTATTCAAACAATTTGTTTGTCAGGTACATCCCAGTGGGCCTGTTGGAGCGGGTGCCTCAGAAGATCAATGAGAGGCCTCCATACTATATGGGCAGGAACTACCTGGAGACACTCATGGCCAGTCAGAATGTTGGGGACTGGATCAGGATCAGGTGAGCAGCTACCTTTCTTAGTCAATACTCATTCATTCGTGATTATAACCTCATTATTGTGTGTGTTTTAACAGTGAAATGCTGCTAGGACCTGTACCCCCAAACTTCAACTTCTTGCCCAAACACAAAGCAAATTCATACAAGTGATTTTTTTTTCTCTTTACCATATTGGACAATTTATTTTTTTGGGCAGAGTGTGACTGAAAAGACAACTTACAATTTAGTTTAGGTTTTTGGTACAAATGTACTGAGCAATAAAGTATACGTCACACTTAAATATGGCATTTGTTTTATTTTGTATATAGGAATATCTAGGTTAATTATTGGCATTCACCTGCATGTTATTCCTTTATATTTCCCCCTGTTGTTATAATTGGGTCATATTTGTGTGGAAGCATGGGTACACCAAATTTAGCATTCGTCGCATCTCCATCTCTCCCGTCCAAAGGCAAAACCTAGTAACTCATTTCTAGCTGATTTTGAGAAAACAAAGGAAAACCAATCGATCTTGATGCTGTCTTACAAAGATCTACAAAGTCATCAAACGTATAGATGTTTTCTTGAGCTTTCATTTTCTTGCCGATTGAGCCATGGATTGAATCTGCTCTCATGAACGTGTGCCCTTTCTCCAGATATTTCATCACAATCTCGGGTGGGCCCCATTCTGCGTTTGCACATTGGGCAAGAGCCGTGTACAGCGTCCAGTTTTTATTTTGACTTCCACAGTTATCTGCCCAAAAGAGTATGCAAAGGGAAGAATCAAGAACAATACATGAAGGTGCTTGCAACGTCCTGGGCCAATCTTCCAAATATCCCCTCGTGCCATGATATCACATAATCAGGTTGACCGTCGGCCCCCATTCGTGCAAATGTCTCATTAAAGACAATAAGGCGACTGACAAAGAAGCTTCGATTGGTCCCTTGAGATACTAGGTTTTTCTGTTGTATCTACGCGGTTATGTGGTAGTTGCTAGGTCCTGCCATGCGCGTAACAGCTTACTTACGGAACAAATTACAATATCGCATACACTAATGTAAAGCATATCACCTAGGAACTCCAAAATTATTATCAGCTGAGTTTTGACCAAAATTGAGTTACTGGGTTTTGCCTTTGGATGGGAGATCTGTAGTTCTAATTGTAACTTTTTTT
Organism: Nerophis ophidion; assembly: GCF_033978795.1. Lineage (NCBI taxonomy): Eukaryota > Metazoa > Chordata > Actinopteri > Syngnathiformes > Syngnathidae > Nerophis > Nerophis ophidion. Next base: position 24,006,430 of record NC_084614.1, on the reverse strand, counting down.
AAAAGTGGATTTAATGCCATCATGGTGACCACAGAGCATTATACTTGAATATTAAATGCTGTTTTGAAATAAAACATAAATGGGATCTACGGGACTAAATAAATTAAATCTAAATTAAACAATGGATGTCCACTAACTTTGTGCAACTCAACGGCAAAAAAACGGAAATGCTGATTATCGGTCCTGCTAGACACCGACCTCTATTTAATAATACCACTTTAACATTTGACAACCAAACAATTAAACAAGGCGACTCGGTAAAGAATCTGGCTATTATCTTTGACCCGACTCTTGTTTAAATCAAACATTAAGAGTGTCACTAAAACGTCCTTTCATCTCCGCAAAATCGCTAAAATTCGCTGCACTTTGTCCACTAGCGACACTGAGATCATTATCCATGCCTTTGTTGCGTCTCGTCTCGATTACTGTAACGTTTTATTTTCGTCTAGCATTAAAAGATTACAGTTGGTACAAAATACGGCTGCTAGACTTTTGACAAGAACAAGAAAGTTTGATCATATTACGCCTATACTGGCTCACCTGCACTGGCATGGCCACCGGACCTGTGTCCCGTGGGCATGGAAGAAGTACTGGCAGTCCAGAGTCGGGACCCAGGATGGACCGCTCGCCTGTGTATCGGTTGGGGACATCTCTGCGTTGCTGATCTGCCTCCGCTTGGGATGGATTTCCGCTGGCTCCACTATGGACTGGACTCTCGCTACTATATTGGATCCACTATGGACCGGACTCTCACCGTTATGTTGGATCCACTATGTTCTGGACTTTCACAATATCATGTTAGACCCGCTCGACATCCACTGCTTTCGGTCTCCCCTGGGGGGGGGGTGTTGCCCACATATGCGGCCCTCTCCAAGGTTTCTCATAGTCACTGTCACCGACGTCCCACTGGGGTGAGTTTTTCCTTGCCCGTATGTGGGCTCTGTACCAAGGATGTCGTTGTGGTTTGTGCAGCCCTTTGAGGCACTTGTGATTTAGGGCTATATAAAAAAAACATTGATTGACTGATTGATTGAAATCTAATTTGAGGAAAGTTAGAATGTATAAAAGTGATAATGTACAGTACACTGACCAGCTCAATGGCTTTGTGGTTAGCGTGTCCGCCTTGAGATCGGTAGGCCATGAGTTCAAACCCTGGCTGAGTCATACCAAAGACTATAAAAATGGGACCCATTAGATCAGGGGTAGGGAACCTATGGCTCTAGAGCCAGATGTGGCTCTTTTGATGACTGCATCTGGCTCTCGGATAAATCTGAGCTGACATTGCTTAACAGGATAAGTAATGAATAATTCCACTTGTAATCATAGTGTTAAAAATAACATTCAAAATATAAAACATTCTCATGCATTTTTATGTTCAAGAAGTTGCGTTAATGTTAAGAAGTAATTTATTTATTATTGGTTACTGTTGGGCTTGCCCTCCTGGGGGTTCTTCAGACCACCAAGCACACGCAATGAGAGCCTGTTTTAGGGTAAAATATTGTTTATTTTTTTCAATTAGTCCCTCAGTTGCTTTCCAGCAATTGTCTTTTTCTCCTTCGTCCTAACTCGCGCTCTGGCTCCAGCCCCAACCCTGTCTCTCCTCCTGGCTGCTGCTTATAACTGAGTGACAGGTGATTAGATAAAAAGGCCCAGGTGGGCCATCTACGCACCTGTCGCTGATTTCGAGGCCGGTCCTGGCAACATCCCGCTTTGCTGCAGGCCCGCAGGCCACGCCTCCTCCACAGTTTGCTTCAGAATAACAATGTTATTACAAAGAATAAGAGACCTATTATACTCTGGAAATGTTGGTCTTACTTAAAAATGCACGCGTTTGTGTTCAGTGTTAAAAGAAATATTATATGGCTCTTAGGGAAATGCATTTTAAAATATTTGGCTTCTTGGCTCTCTCAGCCAAAAAGGTTCCCGAACCCTGCATTAGATATATAGATAGTACTTTATTCATTCCTTCAGGAACATTTTAAATTGCCTCCCTGCTTGGCACTCAGCATCAAGGGTTGGAATTTGGGTTTAAATCACCATATGATTCCCGGGCGCAGCCACCGCTGCTGCTCACTGCTCCCCTGTGGGGATGGGTCAAATGCAGAGGATATTTTCACAGCACCTAGTGTGTGTGGGACAATCATTGGCACGTTAATTTTAACTTTTGTCATCGTGCTTCAAATATTATGGCTTTACTGCCGATTGGCAATTGGATTAAGAGAGTGTAAAAGTGACTAAAGGTGTTATTTAATGTTTAAGAGGCTTTCATAATGTGTTTTTTTATTTATTAGGTCATAAACAGGTTATTTTATGTTCTAGCTATGAAAATATTTGATTTTGAATGAATGATTCATCCATCCATCCATCCATTTCCTACCACCTATGCCTTTCTGGATCGCAGCGCCTATCTCAGCTACAATCAGGCAGAAGGCGGCGTACACCCTGGACAAGTCGCCACCTCATCACAGGGCCAACACAGATAAACAGACAAAATTCACACACTAGGGCCAATTTAGTGTTGCCAATCAACCTATTCCCAGGTGCATGTCTTTGGAGGTGGGAGGAAGCCGAAGTACCCGGAGGGAACCCACGCACTCATGGGGAGGACATGCAAACTCCACACAGAAAGATCCCGAGCGCAGGATCAAACCCAGGACCTTCGTATTGTGAGGCAGACGCACTAACCCCTCTGCCATAGAAATTCATTTATTGCAGTTATAACTGGAACCAATCAACAGTGATAAACGAGCGACAAATGTATTCGTATCGAAGCGATGGGATGCACTAGATTTACCCTACAGCTTACCTCCATCTTCTAGTCCTAATCGTGTCTTTGAAAGAATAGGATTTAATGCTATCATGGTAACCATAGAGCAGGGGTGTCAAAGTCATTTTAGCTCAGGGGCCGCATTGAGGAAAATCTGTGCACACGCGCGCCAGACTATTAAAATCATGGCATTAAAACTGAAAAATAAAGACAATTTCAGATTGTTTTCTTTGTCTTACTTTGGCCAAAAATAGAACAAACACATTCTGAAAATATAACAATAAAAATATAGAAAAAAATACCGACAGCGGTAAAGTTAAGATCCATGAAGGAAAGAAGAAAGTGAATACATTTTTATAACTGAATACATATACATATGAGCTGAGCCGGAAGGCAAAGCTCTCAATTTACCGGTCGATCTACGTTCCCATCCTCACCTATGGTCATGAGCTTTGGGTTATGACCGAAAGGACAAGATCACGGGTACAAGCGGCCGAAATGAGCTGTCATCCAGGAGGAGCTCAAAGTAAAGCCGCTGCTCCTCCACATCGAGAGGAGCCAGATGAGTTGGTACGGGCATCTGGTCAGGATGCCACCCGTACGCATCCCTAGGGAGGTGTTTAGGGCACGTCCGACTGGTAGGAGGCCATGGGGAAGACCCAGGACACGTTGGGAAGACTATGTCTCCCGGCTGGCCTGAGAACGCCTCGGGATCCCCCGGGAAGAGCTGTACGAATAGGGTGGGGAGAGGGAAGTCTGGGCTTCCCTGCTTAGGCTGCTGCCCCCGCGACCCGACCTCGGATAAGCGGAAGGAGATGGATGGATGGACATTTACATATGCATTAACATTTGTTTTGTATTATTGTTTTAAATGAATTAAGTAATGTTTATGACAACCTTTTTCAAAAACACAATATAAAATGTGAGATATAACAGGATAATACAAACACTTATCATTTGTTTTCAAAACAGTTACAAAAAGTAAAATAAAAATTTACTGTGGGACCCCATTTTCATGAATTGATGGGGTCTCTGCCACCCCATTTTGAAAATTCCTAGCGCCAACACTGGTGGAGTATTGGTGTGTGCAAAACAGCAGCAGGCGGCTGTGGCCTGTGGGCTGGTTCTAATACTAATCAAATATCATCCCGGGGGCCCATAGATAATTTATTTGCAGGCCAGATTTGGCCTTGACTTTGACACCCCTGCCATAAAGCATTAATTAATTAAATGCTGTTTTGAAGGAAGAACAGATACAAATTGGGTGTATGTCAATGTATAAAAGTCATTTATTAGAATCACTTACCGTCATGTACATTAAACATCAATTTGTTTCATAGATAAATGATTTTGAAGTTTAATGTATAATGCATATGTTCCTTCTTGACTGGACTTAAATGTAGAATATATTTATACTATTATTTATTATATATATAATATATGTTATATATTATTTATTATTATTATTGCCTATTGTGAGCGAACTGTGGTGCTGAATTTCCCCCAGGGATCAATAAAGTACTTTCTATTCTATTCTATTCTATTCCAATTCAAACAATTGCTGCCCAGCACACCTGACTGGTAACTGTGTGAGTGCGCCAATCAGCAGCCACCAGGTGTGATGAGTTTACACAGAGTGAAGCGTCTCTAAGGTTTGGCAGTGTTGCAGCAACAGGGATTTTATTTTTTCTGTGGGTCTCCATGGCTTGGCTTGGATTTGCGTTGTTGTTGCTACTGGTGGTGGTCCGTGGATGGGAGCGGGACGACGAAAAACAACTTTTCAAAGCCCCCACAGCCTTGTCAGGTAAGAAGTATAACATTGCGACAATTGGAGAGTGACCGGGTTTGACCTTTCCAGATGACGAGGAAGATGACAGTTTGGACATCGGTGACTACGACGACTATGATGAGGACGCCGACCCGTCGGTCCAAGTGGATGCATTAGACTACCATCCAGGAGAGCTAGGTGGCTTAACAGATGAGGAGGAAGACTCTCCAGCAGGCCGGACAAGCACAACCAATCCAAGTCATGAAGGCCTTCAAGTAGTGTGCGGCGAAGCTGGCTTCCATATCAATTTACCAGCTGGGCAACAAAGTCTCCTGAAAGTTTTAGGTACGTAAGTGTTTTACTTTACAAAGGTCTTTATAAAATACAACCCCCACATTTCAACTGATCTTACTGTAGAAATGAAACTCAAGATATGCTTTAGAGTAGTCTGTGTACAGCTTGTGTGGCAGTATAGATTTACTATCCACTGGAACGTAGTCAACGCACAGCCATTATTGTCCATAAAGTGAGTACACCTCACAGTTAACATGTCCTGGGTGTGAAAGATTAGTATGAGCCTGGGCTGCAGAGTTTTGCATGAATAGGTGTGAAACAATTCCTAGCCCCTTCCTGCTCCATCACTGATAATGTAATGGCAGATTTCCCTAAATGCCCTAATTGTTTCTCATGGCAGTGTTGAAATATTGTTGTACTGTTTTAATCCAGACTTGGAGATGTGTCAGGAAGATGTGCAGATGTATGTTTTAGCGCTGTACAAAACCCGAAAAGTAATCAATCAATCATTTTATTTTCATTGTCATAGTAGCACTTAAGCAGAGGTGGGTAGAGTAGCCATAAATTGTACTCATGTAAGAGTACTGTTACTTTAGAGATGTATTACTCGAGTAAAAGTAAGGAGTAGTCATCCAAATATTTACTTGAGTAAAAGTAAAAAGTATGTTGTGAAAAAACTACTCAAGTACTGAGTAACTGATGAGTAACCTGTTTGTTTAATGATGACGGCAACAAATAATGCACAAAAACATAAAAATAGCAATGAGCAAATTCATAGCCAGGAATATCTCTTAAGCAACTAAAACAATAATATATGTTAAATAATACATTAAAATAAAAAAAATTAAGGCAAATTGAGCCACAATAACTTAACAGCACCGTAGGCTCAGTAGGCATTTATCGACTGATTTGATTGATTGATTGATTGATTGATTGAAACTTTTATTACTAGATTGCACAGTACAGTACATATTCCGTACAATTGACCACTAAATGGTAACACCCCAATAAGTTTTTCAACGTTAATCAATTACTTAATAAATGACCAAGTCGAGGTGATTTACCTCATATATACATACACACACATATCATATATACAGTATATAATTTATAGTTATTTATTTTGCTGTTTTTGTTGACATGTTAAAGGTGTTTTATTGAATATACATGCATGTTTAACATATAGATTCCTATTTTTCATGAAGACAAGAATATAAGTTGGCGTATTACCTGATTCTGATGACTTGTATTGATTGGAATCAGACAGTATAGTGCTGATAATGTCCACATTTTCAAATGGAGGAGAAAAAAAAGTTCCTACTTCCTGTCTAATACCACATGAAAGTCATTGGCTTTTGGCATCTTATTTGTCCAGCTTCCATATTCGTTTTTATACACTTTACAAGAAATACATTGGCGGCAAACTCCGTAGCTTGCTCGCTTGTTTGCGCTGGCTTTCGGAGACTCTTATTTTGTTAGCGCAGGCGCGATGGAGCAGCACTTTTATTGTGAAGACAGGAACTGTGCGATTAGTCTTTACGCTTTTGACGGGAAGTACGGTTGAAATAAAAAGTGTCTATTTTCCTTTAAACTTTTGATTGATTGATTGAAACTTGTATTAGTAGATTGCACAGTACATATTCCGCACAATTGACCACTATATGTTAACACCCCAATAAGTTTTTCAACGTTAATCAATTACTTAATAAATGACCAAGTCGAGGTGATTTACCTCCATATATACATACACACACATATATCATATATATATATATATATATATATATATATATATACACACACAAACAGTATATAATTTATAGTTATTTATTTTGCCGTTTTTGTTGACATGTTAAAGGTGTTTTAATGAATATACATGCATGTTTAACATGTAGATTCCTATTTTTCATGAAGACAAGAATATAAGTTGGCGTATTACCTGATTCTGATGACTTGTGTTGATTGGAATCAGACAGTATAGAGCTGATAATGTCCACATTTTCAAATGGAGGAGAAAAAAAAGTTCCTCTTTTCTGTCTAATACCACATGAAAGTCGTTGGTTTTTGGCATCTTATTTGTCCAGCTTCCATATTCGTTTTTTTATACACTTTACAAGAAATACATTGGCGGCAAACTCCGTAGCTTGCTCGCTTGTTTGCGCTGGCTTTCGGAGACTCTTATTTTGTTAGCGCAGGCGCGATAGAGCGGCACTTTTATTGTGAAGACAGGAACTGTGCGATCAGCCTTTAGGCTTTTGACGGGAAGTACGGTTGAAATAAAAAGTGTCTTTTTTCCTTTACACTTTTGATTGATTGATTTAAACTTTTATTAGTAGATAGTACAGTACATATTCCTCACAATTGACCACTAAATGGTAACACCCCAATAAGTTTTTCAACTTTTTTAGGTCGGATTCGACGTGTGACAGTCACGTGACCGCCTGATTTTGTTTGATTGGTCCAACGTCACCAGTGACTGCATGTGATTGGTGAAACGCAGGCATGCGTGGATCCTACTTTGAATGCGTGTCTGGTCTGACAAAATCAAAACAAACAAAGCGTGCATTAACAGATCGATAAAAAAAAGAAGCGAGTAATGAGCTGATTGTAGATAAATGTAGAGGAGTAAAAGTAGCGTATCTTCTCTACAAATATACTCAAGTAAAAGTATGTTGCATAAAAACTACTCTTAGAAGTACAATTTATCCCAAAAGTTACTCAAGTAGATGTAACGGAGTAAATGTAACCCGGTACTACCCACCTCTGCACTTAAGTCATACATGTCAGCGAGATTTTGTTTGAGCTTTGTCTAGAGCAGGGATCTCAAACTTAATTTACCTGGTGGCCCCTGGATGCAGAATTTGGGTGAGGCTGGGACGTGTTGTAAGCACAATACCAATGGCGCGCAATTTGCAAAATGTGCAACCGCATTTTGCAAATCTAATGTCAAATCAAATCAAATGTTTATTGGATTCATCACTATACAGTGTACATCCACGACTAAACTACTTCCAAGTGTGGATTCAGGCCGGGTGGCCTATTTCAAGTTCCAGGTAACCCTACATTATATTTTATAAATAGTAAACCAAGTTGTGGTAGTAGTTTAGTCAGTAGTTTAGTCGTGGATGTACACTGTATAATGATGAATCCAATAAACATTTGATTTGATTTGACATTAAATTTGCAAAATGCGGTTGCGCATTTTGCAAATTGCGCGCCATTGGTATTGTGCTTACAACAGCCGCAAGAAAATAATTCTTAAAAAAAAAAAATGTTGCTTACTCCTCAGCATGTCTAGTTGTATAATGACGTTTCAAATTGTATCCCTTGTGCACCGCAACTTTCTCTGTGCAAATAAGATACGTCGGGGTGCCCCCTGTGCTCACCAAAGAAATATCGCATCTCACGCTTTTCCTGGAATTGTCTTTGCTCATCGCTAATCTTTTCCTTCACTGCAGGTGTTGAAAAAGACATGTATGCGGTTGTGGAATATACAGTGGGGAAAAAACTTGGTCAGCCACCGATTGTGCAAGTTCTCCCACTTAAAATGATGACAGAGGTCTGTCATTTTCATCATAGGTACACTTCAACTGTGAGAGACAAAATGTGAAAAAAATTTTTAGGAATTCACATTGTAGGAATTTTAAAGAATTTATTTGTAAATGATGGTGGGAAATAAGTATTTGGTCAATTATTCAAAGCTCTCACTGATGGAAGGTTTTGGCTCAAAATCTCACGGTACATGGCCCCATTCATTCTTTCCTTAACACGGATCAATCGTCCTGTCCTCTTAGCAGAAAAACAGCCCCAAAGCATGATGTTTCCACCCCCATGCTTCACAGTAGGTGTGGTGTTCTTGGGATGCAACTCAGTATTCTTCTTCCTCCAAACACGACGAGTTGAGTTTATACCAAAATGGATACATGGATGATACAGCAGAGGATTGGGAGAATGTCATGTGGTCAGATGAAACCAAAATAGAACTTTTTGGTACAAACTCAACTCGTCGTGTTTGGAGGAAGAAAAATACTGAGTTGCATCCCAAGAACACCACACCTACTGTGAAGCATGGGGGTGGAAACATCATGCTTTGGGGCTGTTTTTCTGCTAAGGGGACAGGAAGATTGATCCGTGTTAAGGAAAGAATGAATGGGGCAATGTCTCGTGAGATTTTGAGCCAAAACCTCCTTCCATCAGTGAGAGCTTTGAATGGTTGACCAAATACTTATTTTCCCACCATAATTTACAAATAAATTCTTTAAAATTCATACAATGTGAATTCCTGGATTTTTTCCCACATTCTGTCTCTCACAGTTGAAGTGTACCTATGATGAAAATTACAGACCTCTGTCATCATTTTAAGTGGGAGAACTTGCACAATCGGTGGCAGACTAAATACATTTTTGCCCCACTGTATTAAGAAATGCACTTTTTTGCCCTTATAGAGAATACTATTAACTTAGGGGAGCAACTTCACAATGTGTTGACACATATTTAGCTGCTACCATGTCTAAATAAAAACACATTAGCCAGAGGGGATCGGCATTTAAAGTCATTAATCGGCAATGGTGATCAGTACTAATCTCTAATTTCTATAGAACCGTCTCCTTCGTAGTAATGTGATTTGTGTGCTCACTTTAGTGTACATACAAGTTGCAAACCTACTGCTATATTTGTACCATTAATTGATTTACGTGGACCCCGACTTAAACAAGTTGAAAAACCATTTAATGGTCAATTGTACGGAATATGTACTGAACTGTGCAATCTACTAATAAAAGTCTCAATCAATCAATCAATCAATGCTGTATGTCCTGGCCTCCTCCAGGCTCTAAAGAACTGCATCCTGTCAATCCTGTCGAAGAGACCTGTGGGGCGAATGTGACCAATCTCCAGAACAACTTGACTGTGCCCTACACCGGATGCTTCGTGGAGACTGTAATGAACCATAATTTCGGTTATACAGTGTCGTTTTGATGCAATTGTTAGTGAAAGACCTCCTTGCTGGTCTTACAGACCAACAGCTACAGCCTGCAGCTGTTGTACGTCGACAAACTCGGTCAGGCCCAAGTCGCCACAGTCGTGTGTGACCCAAGCCTGACCCCGGACCCTGTTTTTATGCCTCGCTCTGGTGTCGAGCCCACCAGTTCTTCAAAATGCAGAACTCCGCCGCCATTGACATCAGCAAAGGCACAAAGTGGGTGACCAAGAGATTACGCCTGCATTTTTTTTCCCATTCATCATTTAATTATGTATTGCACTCTTTGATATCAGATTGTGCCGTGACTTCTGAGCAGCAGCTGGCTTGTGGACAAGCAGGAATATCACCCAATGCTTGTGACACCATGGGATGCTGCATGGACCCGACCACATCCAAGTGCTTCTATCCAATGGATGGTAAAGCCTCTGCTTGGTCAGCCTAACGCATCCGCTCCAAATGTAAACGTGGTGTTTTGTGTCCATTTTCCTCAGAGTGCACGCTGGATAAGCACTTTGTTTTCATAATCAAATCCATGTACGCCTCCATGCCTCTGGACCCCACAGAGCTGGTGATCCCGGGAACCAGCTGCAAGCCGGTCCTTGTGAACGCCAAGTTTGCCATCTTTAAGTTCAAAGTGACGGAATGTGGAACGCACACTTATGTAAGTTTGCGTCAAGATTTAGACCAGGGGTCACCAACCTTTTTGAAACCAAGAGCTACTTCTTGGGTACTGATTAATGCGAAGGGCTACCAGTTTGATACACACTTAAATAAATTGCCAGAAATAGCCAATTTGCTTGATTTACCTTTAATAAATAAATCTATATATATATATATATATATATATATATATATTTTTTTTTTTTTTTTTTTTTTTTTTTTTCAATTATTTTTGTCTGTCAGTCTGCCATACATTTTTTTTTCTTTTATTGTAGGAAATAAATGATGAAAAAAAAACACTTAATTGAAGGGTTTAAAAGAGGAGAGAACAGGAAAAAATGAAAATTAAATTTTGAAACATAGTTTATCTCATATTTTGACTCTTTAAAATTCAAAATTCAACCGAAAAAAATGAAGGGAAAAAGTAACTAATTCGATTATTTTTAAATAAATTAAAAAAGAATTTATGAAACATTAGTCATTTTTTCTGATTTAATATTCATTTTAGAATTTTGATGACATGTTTTAAATAGGTTAAAATCCAATATGCACTTTGTTGGAATATATTACAAATTGGACTAAGCTATATTTCTAACACACAGATCATTATTTCTTCTAGATTTTCCAGAACAAAAACTTTAAAATAAATTCAAAAGACTTTGAAATAAGATTTAAATTTTATTCTAAAGATTTTCTAGATTTGCCAGAATAATTTTTGGGGAATTTTAATCATAAGTTTGAAGAAATATTTCACAAATATTCTTCGTTGAAAAAACAGAAGCTAAAATGAAGAATTAAATTAAAATTTAATTATTATTCTTTACAATAAAAAAAAAAAAACTTGAACATTGATTTAAATTGTCAGGAAAGAAGAGGAAGGAATTTAAAAGGTGAAAAGGTATAGTATGTGTTTTAAAAATCCTAAAATAATTTTTAAGGTTGTATTTTTTTCTCAAAAATTTTCTTTCTGAAAGTTATAAGAAGCAAAGTAAAAAAATGAATTTATTTAAAAAAGTGAAGACCAAGTCTTTAAAATATTTTTTGGGATTTTCAAATTCTATTTGAGTTTTGTCTCTTTTAGAATTAAAAATGTCGAGAAAAGCGAGACCAGTTTGCTAGTAAGTAAATAAAATGTAAAAAACAGAGGCAGCTCACTGGTAAGTGCTGCTATTTGAGCTATTTTTAGAACAGGCCAGCGGGCGACTCATCTGGTCCTTACGGGCGACCTGGTGCCCGCGGGCACCGTGTTGGTGACCCCTGACTTAGACCATTCCACTGAATCAGTACCATTTGTGTGAACGTGAAATGTATAAATCAGTGCTGCCAAATGATATTTTTCTTAAATCAGAATAATCACACTTGAATTTGGATTAATCATGATTAATCACAGGTTATTATGTGCATGAATAATTTAAATTAACTTAAAAGAGCCCAGTATTTGATGCCGAATCCATATGTATGGTGAGGATGTCATACAGGATTCTTTTTCTAAATGTTTTACAAGAATGCATTTACTTTATTTGCTTAAAACCCAACAGTTTTATGTAATGTCAGATTTATTTTGAAGTGAAATTTGCCAGAATGGACAACAGCATTGACCTGATCACTGGCCCTATACGGTGTTTACATAAGCAGGTGGACCAGCCCACTGACTTTGACAACTGAAATTGATGGATAAAATGCATTTATACAGTGGTAACAAGGGCAAAAAAGGACAAAATTAAGCAAATAAAATACATCTTTAAATAATTACTTAAATGTGACATTAATTAAACCTTGACAAAATGAAATCGATATTTACTTTTTAAAAGAAAATCATGAAATCATGTTATTTTCTTTTAAATGGACATTTAATAATTGTATGAATTTCATTCTGACGCATTTAAGGAACTATTTAAAGATTTAGTTTTGTCACATTTGGCTCCTTCATAAAGGTAAAGGAGCATGTACGGTCCCAAAAAATTGTGATTAATTTGCGTATATGGAAATCGTTCAATAATTTTTTTTTGTGTGATAATCACATAAGTTAACTCTGTTTTTGACTGCCAGAGTATAAATTAGTGCTGTCAAATTCGTTGATTCAGATTAATCACACTTTTGAATTTGGATTAATCACCCCAAAAGGGAGAAGCGGTAGAAAATGGATGGATGATTAATCACAGATTATTACTCTCTTGGGGACGGCGTAGTGCAGTTGGAGCGTGGGTGTCCAGCAACTTTAGGGTTCCTGGTTCAATCCTCTCCAACCATCCTAGTCACATCCGTTGTGTCCTTGAGCAAGACACTTAACCCCTTGCTCCTGATGGGTTCTGGTTAGCGCCTTGCATGGCATCTCCCGCCATCAATGTGTGAATGTGTAAAGAGTTGTCAAAGCGCCTTGAGTTCCTTAAGAAAAGGTACAAAAGTGCTATACAAGTATAATCCATTTACCATTTGTATATTTTAGATTGACTTAAAAAAAAAAAAAAAGATCCCAATGTTTGGACGCACATTAGAGATGCGCGGTTTGCGGTCTCATCCGCGGATTCCGCGGATGAGACCGCGGGTCGGGCGGGTGACATGACAAAAAAATAGATTTTAATTAGATTCGGGCGGGTGGAGTTAGACCAATCCGGAAATATTTGATATACATGGTTCTGCGATTGGTAACCTTTGCCATTCGAAGAGCCATTTAAGACCCGTGTCACAAAGCGAAGAAGACAATAGGAGACGCTATTATTCTCTTGAATGTCTGCCAGCAGTCACTCAGACAATAAGTATTAGGGCGTGCTATGAAGCCACTGGCTTTGTCGCCTTATACAACATGTACGATCTGCTTGTCAGTCCAGCATCATGTTGTGTGTGTGGCTACCGCAGCAACACGCACACGACTGCAAGGCATACTGGGTGACACAGAGTACACTAATGGTTGTGATATAAACAATTTTAACACTCTTAGTAATATGCGCCCCGCTGTGAAGCCACACCAATTAAGAACGACAAACACATTTCGGGAGAACATCCTCACCGTAACACAACATAAGCTCAACACAACAAATACCCAGAATCCTTTGTATTCATGACACATCCTGACTATTTTATACACCCCGCTAGCAGCAAACCCCCCAACATCCCCCCCCCCGTGCGTCGGTAAGGTGGGCGGGGTTGGGGGCGCGGGGGTGTAAAATATATTCAGGAAATGTCACGGATACAAAGGATTGTTGGTATTTGTTGTGTTGCGTTTATGTTGTGTTACTGTGAGATGTTCTCCCGAAATGTGTTTGTCAATCTTGTATTGTGTGGCTTCACAGCGTGGCGCATATTAGTAAGTGTTAAAGTTGTTTATATCACAACCATCAGTGTACTCTGTATCACCCAGTATGCCTTTCGATCTTGTATGTGTAATTGCGGAAATTGCACACATGTTGCTGAACCAACAATCGGTTCGTACATGTTGTTGGAGTCTAAGGCAATGGCTTCACAGCACGTCCATATTATTGTCAGCAGGATGAACGCTATTGGATAGTCTCGAACGTAAGCGTCTCCAATTGACTTCATTACTCTGTGAAACAGGTCTAAATAGATCTTTGAGTGGTAAAGGCGGCCGACCTCTGATGTATTTCAGCGGGCACGTGGCGGGCGGGTACGGTCCCGATAAAATGTTTGTGCGGATGGATGACGACTTTGGTGAAGCGGTTCCGGATGATATACTTGCCTATCCGCGCATCTCTAACGCACATGCAATTTTGTTCATATTACCTGCGCCACCTTTAAGGTAGCCATCTGTGGTTCAGTTAAAAGAGCATGTACAGTCAGAATAAATTGTGATTAATCCGTGTGATTAATGCAGTCATTTTTTATTTTCCTGAAGGAATCAAAGTACTATCTATATTTTTTATGATTAATCACATGAGTTAACCTATTTTTGACAGCCCTGATATAAGTACATGATAAAAACATACATGTCCTGTACATTGGTCCGATGGCTTATTTGAAAATTACAATTACTTTGAACTAACTTGTTGAATGCTGAAAAAACTAGCATGTGTTGCCTGACCATGTCTCAGGTGCATGTCTTCTCCAAAGACATGCACCTGGGGATAGGTTGATTGGCAACACTAAATTGGCCCTAGTGTGTGAGTGTGAATGTTGTCTGTCGGTCTGTATTGGCCCTGCGATGGGGTGGCGACTTGTCCAGGGTGAACCCCGCCTTCCGCCCGATTGTAGCTGAGATAGACTCCTGTGTCCCTCGTGACCCCGAAAGGGACAAGTGATAGATGATGGATGGATGGATGGAGTTGCCTGACTTCACGTCCAAAAATTTAACAAACTAATTTAAATCCTTTAGAAATGTTTTGTTCATATGTTGGTACTAAATTACTATACTTGAAAGTTTATTAACTTAAAAAAAAAATTAAAAAAAAATGTCAATACATACTATTATAGTCTTTTTCCTTTGTTTTAAACTCAGTCCTCTTACCCTCACACTTCTGAATACTACAATATTCCACATGTCACATGGTCCATATGAAATTGCATAGGTCACATCCTCTGCAATGCAATGGGAAATTCCATACTTCAACTGTGACTCACTTCACTATAGGCACTAGAGAAGCACGGATAGGCAATTATATCATCCGCAACCGCATCACCAAAGTAGTCATCCACCCGCCATCCACACGAACCAACATTTAATCAGAACCGCTGCTAGCGGGGGTGTATAAAATAGTCAGGAATTGTCATGGATACAAAGGATCCTGGGTATTTGTTGTGTTGTGTTTATGTTGTTACTGGGAGGATGTTCTCCCGAAATGGGTTTGTCAATCTTGTTTGGTGTGGCTTCACAGTGTGGCGCATATTATTAAGAGTGTTAAAACTGTTTATATCACAACCATTAGTGTACACTGTCACCCAGTATGCCTTCCAGTCGTGTGCGTGTTGCTGCGGAAGCCACACGCATGTTGCTGGACTGACAAGCAGATCATACATGCTGTAGAAGGCGACAACGCCAATGGCTTCATAGCACGCCCTAATACTTACTATCTGGGTGACTGCTGGCAGTCATTCCAGAGAATAATAGCGCCTCCTATTGTCTTCTTCGCTTTGAGACACGGGTCTTAAATGGCCCTTTGAATGGTAAAGGATACCGATCCCAGAACCATGTATTTCAAATATTTCCGGATGGTTCAACCGCCACCCGCCCGAATCGAATTAAAATCTATTTTTTCGTCATGTCACCTGCCCGACCCACAGTTTATCCGCGGATGAAACCGCAAACCGCGCATCTCTAATAGGCACTTTTTGCAAAAACATATTTGCCTGGTAATGGGCAGTTAAAATACACACTTTGGTGGTGTCCCTGGGTTTTAACTCAGTCCTGATATTCTCACACTACCATCTCTCAAAACTGTGGGACATTCCACATGGTACATAGGAAGACGCATCGCTTCAGGTACTCTGCATGCCATGGGAAATTGGATATTTCAACTATGCGAGATCTCTGTTATCACTGTCCTGTTACCTAAATTTTTTTTTTTTTCATTGAATTACTATAATTTGCTCATTGCTCATTCCATTCTAAATACTCACTCCTGTTACTTGAGTCTTGTTACTGAAAAGTTGTCTTTACCATAGAAACCTTTTTGAACATTTAGTTTTTTATGACTGGGATGCGCCAGTACACATTTTGAGTATGTGTCCTGTCAGGTTTGGATTTAAAACATTATTTTATAAAGACTTCTAACAAGGAAATTACAAACATAGCAGCTAAAATCATCAGCCTACCCACACCCAACATTTCAGACTTAAACCACAGGTCCATCACTCGACTGGCAAACACAATAGTCCAGGATATCGGTCAGGGCGCAGGTACAGAACCATCCAATTCCGGTGGGCCCGCCTCAGGAAAAGCCTTATCCCTGCAGCTACAGTTGTGATCAAAATTATTCAAACCCCACACAATTTTGGTGTTTTAGCAAGTTGGACATTTATTCCGTATTTTGTTTATGGTCATATCAAATAAAGATGTGTCAAATAGACAAATGCAACTTAAATTGTAACACTGTATTTGACAAAATACCAAAAAAGGACATTTTTAATATCTCATTGACAAAATGATTCAACCCCCTAGTTACATGCATTTTTAGTACTTAGTAGAACACCCTTTGGCAGTAATTACATCCTTCAAACGTGATACATAACCGGACACAAGCTTCTTGCATCGATCTACAGGTATTTTAGCCCATTCCTCTTGGGCTAAGGCCTCCAGTTTATTCATATTCTTGGGCTTGCGTGCTGCAACTGCCTTCTTCAAGTCCCACCACAGGTTTTCTATAGGATTTAGGTCTGGCGACTGTGAAAGCCACTCCAGAGTCTTCCAGCCCTTCTTCTGCAACCACTCTGATGTTGATTTGGAGGTATGCTTGGGATCGTTGTCCTGTTGGAAGGTCCAACGTCTCCCAAGCCTCAGCTTCGTCACTGACTTCATGACATTTGCAGCTAATATATCCCGGTAGGAAATAGAATTCATAATAGATTGAACGCGCTGGAGATTCCCGGTACCTGAGGCAGAGAAACAGCCCCAGAGCATGATTGACCCCCCACCATGCTTAATAGTAGGCAAGGTGTTCTTCTCTTTTTGAAAGCTTCATTTTTTCTCCTCCAGACATAATGTTGATTCATAGGCCCAAAGAGTTCCACTTTTGTCTCATCACTCCATAGAACAGTTTCCCAAAACCTTTGGGGTTTGTCCAGATGATTTTTGGGATACTGGAGTCTATTTTTCTTGTACCTGGTAGTCAGAAGTGGGGTGCGCCTGGGAGTTCTGGCATGGAGGTCTTCATCTCGTAGTGCGCGCCTTATTGTCGGGGACGAAACCTGCGTTCCCCCCTCTGCAAAGTCCTGTTGTAGTTCCTCAGCTGTTACCCGGGGGGTTTTCACCACTGTACGCACACAGCATCCTCTTTCTATCACGCCCAGGTAATGTTTCCACTTTGCCTTTTAGCTTTAAACTTGCGAATTATGCTCCTAACTGTGTCTCTTGGAATGTGTAATGTCTTTGCTATTTTCTTATATCCATATCCTTTCTTATGAAGAGAAATTACCTCCTCTCGACTTCTTTGACCACTCCCTGGATTTCACCATGTTGCAAATACACCATTGACCATCTACAGGAAGCTGAGCGTCAGTCTTTTTCAATCAGTTTAATTGTTGCTCGTTATGGTTCTAATCACATCTACAGGTGTTTTCAACACCTGACTGAAAAGACCTTATTCAAATTCTGTTCTTAAGAGTTATGATCTTCAAGGGGTTGAATAATTTTGTCAATGAGATATAAAGAAAAAGCTCCTTTTTTGGTATTTTGTAAAATACAGTGTGACAATTTAAGTTGTATTTGTATATTTGACACATCTTTATTTGATATGACTATAAACAAAATACGGAATAAATGTCCAACTTGCTAAAACACCAAAATTGTGTGGGGGTTGAATAATTTTGATCACAACTGTATAGCCGCACTTAACAGCAGGCCCAGCCGACCTGTCTGATAAAGCCTGTAAATGTGTTGGTCATGTATGATGTCCTTTTGTTATTTTTGTTTCATGATGTGTAATGTCTATATGTTTAAATGTACGGCAGTGAAAATGAATTTCCCCAACGGGGACCAATAAACCTAAATCTAAAAAAATCTAAATGGCACAAATATCATTAAAAATTGTAAAGTTACTTGTACTCACAGGACGTAGGCATGACGAGGTTCTACTTGGCTGAAGTGCAGACACTTGTCAAAGCGCTCAACCTCAAATATGGTATCATCACAAGAAGTGATCCATTAAGGTGAGTCTATTAAATCTTGATAACAATGCACTTTTGTTAAGCCATTGTGATATTTTTCATCCCTTTTTTAGATTCTTGATTGAGTGTCGCTACAATATTTCCAGTAACGCTAAGCAGCCTCTGGCAAGTGTTGGCTACATGGTGAAGATCCCCACTAGCAACCTGCCATCATCCATCCACTCTGGTGGCTTATATTCAGTTCAGTTGAAGATCGCTACTGGTCAGTCTGAATGCATTATTTCAGTATACTTGACATGCGGTGCCACCTATGGGTTGTGGTCGAAATGCTTTGGAAGACATTCTAGTATGCATGTAATATGAATATCATTACACAAATCTTCAATGACTTATGGACAGTTATTTGCTAAATGCAATGTTTTGTTTGGCGGCCATATTTTTCAACCAATCTTGCTAAACTTTTACACAGGTGCTTGTCAAATTTTGTAGTCCGACTTAAAGGGTTTATTAACGGTGCCGTTGTGTGGCGTATTTATCAGAAAAATATTTCAGGAAAGCACAGAAGGGGGTTCATGTTATGACAAATTTTCATCCTTTTGTGTGCTGCCATTCAGAAGAAGCTTACCCTTTTTAACAAACTTTGTCATACCAGTATACATAACATGGCATGAAAATACAGCTTCACCGCTAAAGTTGCACTTTGATTTGTATAACTAAGGTGTTGCTGTAGCTTGATAATGCAGTCAAGTCATTTGCTTGACTTCTTTATATCAATCAATCAATGTTTACTTATATAGTCCTAAATCACTAGTGTCTCAAAGGGCTGCACAAACCACCACGACATCCTCGGTAGGCCCACATAAGGGCAAGGAAAACTCACACCCAGTGGAACGTCGGGGACAATGATGACTATGAGAACCTTGGAGAGGACCACATATGTGGGCAACCCCCCCACTAGGGGACCGAAAGCAATGGATGTCGAGCAACAACAACACAGCCGCGAGAGTCCAGTCCAAAGTGGATCCAACGCAGCTGCGAGAGTCCCGTCCACAGCGGAGCCAGCAGGAAACCATCCCAAGCGGAGGCGGATCAGCAGTGGAGAGATGTCCCCAGCTGATACACAGGCGAGCGGTCCATCCTGGGTCCCGACTCTGGACAGCCAGTACTTCATCCATGGCCACAAGGGAGAGTGGGACATGGGAGAAAAAGAAAAGAAACGGCAGATCAACTGGTCTAAAAAGGGAGTCTATTTAAAGGCTAGACTATACAAATGAGTTTTAAGGTGAGACTTGAATGCTTCTACTGAGGTGGCATCTCGAACTGTTACCGGGAGGGCATTCCAGAGTACTGGAGCCCGAATGGAAAACGCTCTATAGCCCGCAGACTTTTTTTGGGCTTTGGGAATCACTAATAAGCCTGAGTCCTTTGAACGCAGATTTTTTGCCGGGACATATGGTACAATACAATCGGCAGGATAGGCTGGAGCTAGACCGTGTAGTATTTTATACGTAAGTAGTAAAACCTTAAAGTCACATCTTAAGTGCACAGGAAGCTAGTGCAGGTGAGCCAGTACAGGCGTAATGTGATCAAACTTTCTGGTTCTTGTCAAAAGTCTAGCAGCTGCATTTTGTACCAACTGTAATCTTTTGATGCTAGACATGGGGAGACCCAAAAATAATACGTTACAGTAATCGTAATATACTAGTGGTCTATAATAGGTCCTCCTTTTCATCCTTTGGGCCATTCAAGCCCAAAACGTGTGAGACACTCACATTTTTGCTGAAGGTCCTTAAAAACAGAGGTCCTGTGACTCCGACACAATAGACAGACCAAAAATCAAATGTCTACTGTAGCAGACGCCGGATCTGTGGAATATAAAAAATAAGACTAATCGTGAAGGGAGAAGTTCGGCTCTTCGGTTCTTGACTTTCTGGAAATGTGGACCCCAAAACAATTGAGTTAAACATCCCTGCCATAGGTCAATGGACTCCGGATAGCATGCAGAAACAATGACATCAAAGCATTTTCCTAATTTACTGTAGCGCTTACTTGACCATTATTTTCGCCCACAGATATGACCTACTCCACTTTCCTGCCCTCTTTCCCAACCTTGCGCTTTGTCCTGGACAAACCTGTTTTTTTGGAACTGAGCTTGTGGTCTCCCAAACCCAATGCAGTCATTCTGGTTAGATACTGCCTAGCGTATCCTCGGTCCGCAAAGAATGCTCTGGTGCTTGTTTACGAAGGGTAAGTCCATGTCAACTCATTGCACCACTCTAAATGCTTTATTAAGAATGTGTTTTTGAAGGTGTGCAAACCCTTATGACCCAAATGTGTCCATCCTGCAAGTGAGCGGCTTGCCCCGCAATCGCCATCAGAGGCGTTTGGTGGTCAATGCTTTCCAGTTTATGGATGTCAAAACTAAGAAATACTTGGATGAAGAAGTGAGTATCAAAAACAATTGTAGACCAACGTTTCTGAAAGTTGTTTTTTTAATAGTACCACTTTTTAAAAATGTTTTTGCTGCAAATGTGAGGCTTAAACCATGTATCACCAGCAGTAGCACAGTTTGAGACCATGGTGTTGACCAGTGTTTTTCAGTTATTGAGCCAAGGCACATGTTTCACATACATCGCAAATGTATGAATGGCAAAAGGTAGACACACAAGTTAATGATGTATATTCTGGGGTTCTCAAACTTTTTTCACCAAGTACAACCTCAGAACACACTTGGCTTTCAAAGTACCACCATAATCCATTCATCCATTTTCTCCCGCTTGTCCCTTTTTGGGGTGGCGGGGGGTGCTAACATTAAAACACAGTAGCATAGTAGGCCTAGGTATTCTTAAAACAAGGCAGATGTTTTTTAAATAAGGATATTTAATCTGTTTAGCCACTGTAACTACACAGTTTGACCAATAACAGTTTTTGAAGACAGGAAACGATATTTTCAATGAAGTGATTATTTGGCGTATGACAAGATGGAGCCCCGTACCACAGTTTGAGAATTGCTGATCTAGTGGAAGAGCATTGAATTTTTGTTGCTGTCATCAAGATATGAACACAATGCATTATTTGTAGTAAATAAATTCTACATTTTTGGCCATAATTGAAAAAGGATCATTCTAGTGTTGGGATATATAGACTTCTGACCTGTCAAATGTTGCTCTTCTCAGATCCTTTTCATGTGCTCTTCGGAGGTTTGTTGGCCAGACGAGACCACTTGCGAAGAGCAGTGCTTTGATGGAAAGGTGATTTTCTAACTACAAATATTTGTTGCATTCCAAATAACAGTCTCATTGAAAAGGGGTGAAAATGTGTACAAACATGCACTCCTAGGGTGTTCGTCTGTGCTGATATTTTTTCCGACAATGACACCGCACGGGACTCTAGGAAAAAAAAATTGTCCTTGAGGTGCATAGACCAATCACCACCAAATTTGAAGTACACCTCTCGGGGACTGACGTGCACATTTGTCAAATTTGACTAAGATTGGTTCGATTTGAGAATCGACTCTCAATTCAAAACAATTCTTGATTCCAATTTAATACTTTATTAACATAGGGTGCCAAAAAGGACAGTTTTTCTGTTTTTTTTTAAGTTAACAACTGTTTATATAGAAATAACATTTTAGAACAGGGGTGTCAAACTCAAATACAGAGTGGGCCAAAATTTAAAACTGAACAAAGCCGCGGGCCAAGGTTGAACAAATTAACCTTTTAATAGGGACCCAAACAAGTTTTGCATTGAATATTGAACAAGCAAGGCTTAAATAGGGCAGCATGGTGGAACAGGGGTTTGTGCATCTGCCTCACAATACAAAGGTCCTGAGTAATCCAAGGTTCAATCCCGGGCTCGGGATCTTTCTGTGTGGAGTTTGCATGTTCTCCCCGTGACTGTGTGGGTTCCCTCCGGGTACTCAGGCTTCCTCCCATGCAACAGGCAGAGCTTATATAACGTAATAGTGCAAAATCAACTTTCAAAAAACAAACAAAAAAACATCAGTGGTATATTAAATACAATTTTATTAAAAAATATATTTCCTCTTTTCTATTTGCAGTTCTCTGAGGTAAATATCAACATTAACTTTTTCCACAGGCTAATAAATTCGAAAATAAAAATGAGGTGGGCGGGGTTTGGTGGTAGCGGGGGGGTGTATATTGTAGCGTAGTTAGTGCTGCAAGGGGTTCCAGGTATTTGTTCTGTTGTGTTTATGTTATGTTACGGATGTGTTTTATCATTCTTGTTTGGTGTGGGTTCACAATGTGGCGCATATTTGTAACAATGTTAAAGTTGTTTATTCAGCCACCGTCAGTGTGACCTGTATGGCTGTTGACCAAGTATGTGTGTGTGAAAGCCGCGTATATTATGTGACTTGGCCAGCACGCTGTTTATATGGAGGAAAAGAGGACGTGACGGCATGTTGTAGAGGACAGTGCCTTTAAGGCACGCTCCCAATATTGTTGTCCTGGTGGAAATCGGGAGAATGGTTGCCCAGGGAGATTTTCGAGAAGGGCACTAAACTTCGGGAGTCTCCCGGGAAAATCGGGAGGGTTGGCAAGTATGAGTATTAGCGGTGAATGTGGTGTTACCGGCGGGCCAGCTCTAATGTTAATTTGATATTGGCTCAAAGGCCAAATGAAATTAAACAGCGGGCCACATTTGGCCCGCGGGCCAGAGTTTGACACCCATGTTTTAGAAAGACGTCGGTCTGGTTCAAGGATCGACTACGATACAGAGACAGCACTTTTAAAGATTTTAAATGATATGAGGTATAATTTAGATAATGGTTTCAGTGTTAGTTCTCGCTGCTGTGTTGGATCCTCTTTGGACTGGACTCTCGCGACTGTGTTGGATCCATTATGGATTGAACTTTCACAGTATCATGTTAGACCCGCTCGACATCCATTGCTTTCCTCCTCTCCAAGGTCCCACTGGGTCATCATTGTCACCGACGTCCCACTGGGTGTGAGTTTTCCTTGCCCTTAGGTGGGCCTACCGAGGATGTCGTAGTGGTTTGTGTTGTGGTTTGTGCAGCCCTTTGAGACACTAGTGATTTAGGGCTATATAAGTAAACATTGATTGATTGATAGATTTAAGCACCGCTTTTGATACAGTCGATCACATTTTATTAAACACCTGGATGGCCTCACAAGTACTGTTTTTAATCGGCTCTTCTCTTATCTCACAGACTGATTTTTTTTTTTTTTTAAATCTAAATATGGTTGCAATGTTTCTCAGGAACCCACAAATAGTGTGCGAGGTTCCCCATGGCTCAATTTTAGGTCCTATTCTTACATGTGGACATCATCAGATCAGTTTTCACAGTTACAATGATCCACAGTTGTACATTGCTGTGTCACCTGATGACACAGGACCAATAGATATTCTTTTTAACTGCATTTTAAACTTCAAGTCATGGATGGCAGGGCATTTCCTAGAGCTCACCTACGGCAAAACGCAGGTTTTAGTTCTAGGTCTTGAAGGTCAGAAAGCAAAACTTTTACCAAAATGACGTACATACAATTATTTTCATCTTACAGGGTAAATGGAATTTTTTAGATATTATGCCTATTGTTCACAATCATTATAAAAGGCAAGATGACGTATTTTTTCATGCATTCTGACTCCAAATAAAACTCTGCTTTCAATGGAGCTAATAGGTCTTCTATTCGCCCATAAAATCCAATAAATAACAATACAAAAATCCCCAACAATACTCTTTTACATTTTGCGACTTGAATATTAACCAAGTATCAGTGACGTTGTTACTATAAGCGCTAACGCAGATGAACTATTTATAGCAGAGCCGTGATCGATGTCTCCTATGTTGACATCAACGGCTGGTGAGCTGCTTTCTCGCCTTGGTGCGCGTGAAAGTTTATTGTAGTTTATAAATCATGCCTCTCACCTTGATAGTATAAGGATGAGGACGTCATCCAACCAGTTGGTACACTTTGACAGCCAATTTAGACCCGGGAATGGCGAGAGACAGGAAAAGAGGCTCGGTTCCATCCCCTTTTAATTTTCGCAAGGATTAAGTCATTCATCTAAACGGGAATATAACAAGATTCTATCAGTCGGCATCTCATGATTGCAAACATTGTACAATAAGTGTTTTTTATTTTTAATGACTCATTAAGTCTGCAGTGAGCAGTAATCAGTGATGTTGTGGAAGGAAAAAAGGCAAACTTTGTAATGTTTTTTTTTTTTTTAATGAGTGCCCCCGCGTAAGCTTAAAATGGTCAAAGTACCTAAATATTACATCTTATTGTCAATGTGCCTGCTACTACGTTACATATGTACTTACTATATATATGTATATATAGTTTATGTATATATGTATGTGTGTGTGTGTGTATATGTATGTATGTATGTATATATATATATATATATATATATATATATATATATATATATATATATATATATATATGTATGTGTGTGTGTGTGTGTGTGTGTGTACACACACACCCCTTAATGGAGGCGTTTTGAGTTTTTTCAAGGGCTTTATAGGCAAAATAGAGCGACTGCCATAGGCTCCAATGTAAGCAGAGTTTTTGATGCATTTATTTAATATTTAGAATGCATTGAAAAAATGAACATGTTCTTGTCTTACATAAGGATTGTACAAGGGCAAAATTCCCCAAAAAATGTGTAGTTCCCCTTTAGGAACAAGGTAAAAACTGTTGGACTCACCTTTTTAAAGGCCTACTGAAATGAGATGTTCTTATTTAAACGGGGATAGCAGGTCCATTCTATTTGTCATACTTGATAATTTCGCTATATTGCCATATTTTTGCTGAAAGGATTTAGTAGAAAACATCCACGATAAAGTTCGCAACTTTTGCTTGGTAGCAGAAAAGCCCTGCCTCTACCGGAAGTCGCAGACGATGACGTCACATGTTGAGGGCTCCTCACATTGTTGTTAATGGGAGCCTCCAACAAAAACAGCTATTCGGACTGAGAAAACAACAATTTCCCCAGTAATTTGACTAAGGATGACATTCGTATTTGAGGATATTGATAGCGACAGACTAGAAAAAAGAAAAAAAAAACGCGATTGCATAGGGACGGATTCAGATGTTTTTAGACACATTTACTAGGATAATTCTGGGAAATCCCTTATCTTTCTATTGTGTTGCTAGTGTTTTAGTGAGTTTACCATTTACCTGATAGTCGGAGGTGTGTATCCACGGGGGTGTGGACGTGCAGTGTCTCAGGGAAGTCGACGGCAGCTTTATGGGCGGCACAAGCTCAGCTGATCTCCAGTAAGAAGCGACTTTTTACCACAATTTTCTCACCGAAACCTGCTGGTTGACATTTGGTTGGGATCCATGTTCGCTGTGATCCATAGTAAAGTTTCACCTCCGGGAATTTTAAACAAGGAATCACCGTGTGTTTGTGTGGCTAAAGGCTAAAGCTTCCCAACTCCATCTTTCTACTTTGAACAAATTGCAAAGGATTCAGCAACACAGATCTCCAAAATACTGTGTAATTATGCGGTTACAGCAGACGACTTTTAGCTGTGTGTGTGTGTAGCGCTCATATTTCCTAACAGCGTATGACGTCGAGCGACGTTTTCAAGAAAAAACTCCCGGGAAATTTAAAATTGCAATTTAGTAAACTAAAAGGCCGTATTGGCATGTGTTGCAATGTTAATATTTCATCATTGATATATAAACTATCAGACTGCGTGGTGGGTAGTAGTGGGTTTCAGTAGGCCTTTAATCACGCTTTAAAAAAATAAAAATAAAAAATCAATTGGTTAATACTATTTTCAGTATATATTTTAATTGCTATTACAAGTATTTTGTTTTGATCCATTTGTTTTATTTTTATATATTTTATTTAGTTGAAGCTTATCGTATTCTCCAATGTGGATGCTTCAAAGATGCATTTTTTTCCTCAATTCTCTTGTCAATATTTTGCATGAAAAGTTCTATACAAAGTTTGATGAATGGATCACAACACAAAGATGGCGCCACGAATGTAATTTTGAAGCAAATATATTTTCATTTCCAGGAACCATGAGGACATCCTACAAGACTCACATGGACTTTCCCCTTGTAATGTTTTATTGTACAGTAAACCGATGGACAAATGTTTCATCGTCTGCAATTTCCTCCATGCAAGAATTAAAATTATTTAACAGTAGAATATGTGTATATTCAGTATGTTTGCTACACCTTTTTCACATTCTGCCGACACTTCACAAAAATATTTGTAAATACACTAAACTTTCATTAATTGTAATAAGTGGGCTTGGTGTAATCATACTGATCGTATTGCAGACTGTGTTGACAGATGGTAATGTTTAATTCATGTCAGATATTCAACGGATGTCCTTTTGCATATATTGGCTACAAGGGTGCATTTACCATTTGCTGAGCCTGCCATTGAATAGCCTACTGACTGACCAATAGGCTCTTAACACTGACAAGTACCTCCACTATGAATATTTTAACACCATCATGCAAATCAGCTCCCACTCCTGCATTGTATAAAATGTTTTTGAAAGAATAAAAAAAAAACATGGTCAGTGATCGTTGTCTTTCACTTCAAATTGATGCAATTTACTTGACGTGATCATACCAAGTCATGCTTGCCCAGCACTTTCACTCTGCGGCTACAAATGGATCACGGAATTGGATCATTTTCTACAGTTAAGATATGTTATCATATAGCAGTCCTCACATCACATTAGCCTACATAAAGTTAGGCAATCAAACCCATTTTTATTCTGTCTTCAGTAATGTGTACCTGTAAATTGTGTCTTTGCTCTTGTATTTTGTGTGGCTCTGACACAGTACTCTCCCAGCGTATCAATAATTTAGTCAGGGCCTAAACTTTCAAATGCACTCCAGTTCCTGCTGACACTGCTGCACTAACAGCAACCGCTCACAGGTGGGATCAAATTGGACAGTATGTCTAAGAGAAGATGGGTGGAATTCAAGATCTGCCAGACTATAAGTTGCTCAGCTCCTGTCAGCCGAAGACACAAAATATCTGCTGATGCTGCTGCAGGTACGTGTTGGTGCGTTTGGATGCTCTAATAAGGTACAATATTCACATGGATGTTTGTGTAAGGGAGGTTACGCTGCAGACAGTTATGAGTTCTAATAAGGTTAGATTTTTATTGAAAAGAGTTTAATACATTATGACAAATTAATTGGAACATCTCCATCCAACCCTAAAAAACACCCTTAAACTGAGAGCACTCTCTGTTGCCATAGAAACAGCAGCAACAGCAGTCACTGGGGCATGATAACAATTCACTGCTCATCACTTCACAATTTACTGTAGATTAAGGAAGCTTGATTTACATTTGCATCCCTGTTGCAATACAATGCATGCATGTAATTGTTCGACTGTCGTGGTCTCCAGTCAGTGGCGTCAAAGTGATTTGGTTTCTGGTGTAAATTGTCATTAGAAAAGAGTTGTAACGTCTCATGAATTGATTAACGTGGACACCGACTTAAGCAAGTTGAAAAACTTATGTGGGTGTTACCATTTAGTGGTCAATTGTACGGTATATGTACTGTACTGTGCAATCTACTAATAAAAGTTTCAATCAATCATTTCGACAGTTGAGTTTAAGGACATGTATTTAATTTTTCCAGAGCTACCTATTGTAAACCCGTACGGTGTGGCGTCTTCAGTAATAGGGACGCTGTATCGATCCGTTGTGGTGAAGAAGGAGCTGATCCGGAAGGGAAAGCTCTCAATTTACCGGTCAAACTACATTCCCATCCTCACCAATGGTCATGAGCTTTGGGTTATGACCGAAAGGACGAGATCACGGGTACAAGCGGCCGAAAAGAGATTCCTCTGCCGGGTGGCGGGTTTCTCCCTTAGAGATAGGGTGAGAAGATTTGTCATCCGGGAGGAGCTCAAAGTAAAGCCGCTGCTCCTCCAAATCGAGAGGAGCCAGATGAGGTGGTTTGGGCATCTAAAGTTAAAAGTTAAAGTACCAATGATTGTCACACACTAGGTGTGGCGAAATTATTTTCTGCATTTGACCCATCACCCATCACCAAAAAGTTCTATTTTAGTTTCATCTGACCACATAACATTCTCCCAATCCTCTGCTGTATCATACATGTATCCATTTTAGTATAAACTCAACTCGTCGTGTTTGGAGGAAGAAGAACACTGAGTTGCATCCCAAGAACACCATACCTACTGTGAAGCATGGGGTGGAAACATCATGCTTTGGGGCTGTTTTTCTGCTAAGGGGACAGGACGATTGATCCGTGTCAAGGAAAGAATGAATGGGGCCATGTATCGTGAGATTTTGAGCCAAAACCTCCTTCCATCAGTGAGAGCTTTGAATGGTTGACCAAATACTTATTTTCCACCATAATTTACAAATAAATTATTTAAAATTCCTACAATGCAAATTCCTGGATTTTTTTTTTCACACTCTGTCTCTCACAGTTGAAGTGTACCTATGATGAAAATTACAGACCTGTGTCATCATTTTAAGTGAGAGAACTTGCTTAATCGGTGGCTGACTAAATACTTTTTTTCCCCACTGTAACTTGGCATCGTATTTTTCGTATTATAAGTCGCTCCGGAGTATAAGTTGCACCTGCCGAAAATGCATAGAAGGAAAAAAACATATATAAGTCGCACTGGAGTATAAGTCGTGTTTTTTGGGGAAATTTATTTGATAAAACCCAACACCAAGAATAGATATTTGAAAGGCAATTTAAAATAAATAAAGAATAGTGAACAACTGGCTGAATAAGTGTACGTTATATGACACATAAATAACCAACTGCCTGGTATGTTAACGTTACATATAATGGTATGAGTCATTCAAATAACTATAACATATAGAACATGCTATATGTTTACCAAACAATCTGTCACTCCTAATTGCTAAATCCGATGAAATCTTATACGTCTAGTCTCTTACGTGAATGAGCTAAATAATATTATTTGATATTTTACGGCAATGTGTTAATAATTTCACACATAAGTCGCTCCTGAGTATAAGTGAATAAAGGTAGTGAAAAAAAATGCCACTTGTAGTCCGAAAAATACGATATTATCCCGCCCTCATGGGGTCCTTCAGGCATTAGAGGGTTGTCACGCCAAATGTCTTTTGGGGGGAAGGTTTTTTTAGGGGGGGAAGAAATTTGGCATGACAGCGCCACGGGGAAGACCCAGGACACGTTGGGAAGACTATGTCTCCATGCTGGCCTGGGAACGCCTCAGGATACCCCGGGAAGAGCTGGACGAAGTGGCTGGGGTGGGGGGGAAGGTAAATGGTAAATGGGTTATACTTGTATAGCGCTTTTCTACCTTCAAGGTACTCAAAGCGCTTTGACACTATTTCCACATTCACCCATTCACACACACAATCACACACTGATGGCGGGAGCTGCCATGCAAGGCGCTCACCGGGACCCATCAGGAGCAAGGGTGAAGTGTCTTGCCCAAGGACACAACAAACGTGACTAGGATGGTAGAAGGTGGGGATTGAACCAGCAACCCACAGATTGCTGGCACAGCCACTCTACCAACTTCGCCACGCCGTCCCTAAGTCTGGGCTTCCCTGTTTAGGCTGCTGCCCCCGCGACCCGACCTTGGGATGAACGGAAGAATATAGATAAATGTTGATTTTTTTGTTTGTTTTTTTTACAAAAAAGCTTGAATACTCAAACGGGAAAAATGAAAAGTCCTGTTTTCACGACAATTCTGGCAGCTCCTGAAGGCAACATAAGGCGTGGCTCTGGGCCCCCTATCAGATGTCACCACAGCGGGGTGTCATGTTTACGTGGTAAAAACATGGCCGCCGACTGCCAGCAAGGAGACAGCCTTTAAAAGTATGCAAGTGCAAGCCTCTGGCAGCCTTTTTGAAGCCGGGCGGCGCACTTTTCGCCACCGGAGCCGAAACGTGTCTTGTGGACATTACGCATGAATCTTTTTCCCGTTTTGTTTTAGCTGCCGTGACGATGGAAGACGATGAGAGGCGAAAGAAGCTGGAGGCCGGCAAAGCAAAGGTATATGTTATAATAACTCTCACACTTTTATCAAAGTCACAATATATTGTTGGTAATAACTTTTTTTTATGTCTTGTTGTTGGGTTCTGTCAGTTGTTCCGCCTCCCGTGTCTGCCCCCCCTCCTTCGCAGCTGTCAGTCAAAGAGGGTTAGCATAGCTAGCTACATATTGCACAGGCTACACCCCTTTGTCATTCTGCATGATTACACTCCATTTTGTCTCTCCCAAGCTGCAGACCTTTTAGTGAGTGTTATTCAAGGTTAGTAATCAGTCAGTAAGTACAGGCTTTCTGACGCCTGCTTGAAGCAAGTAAGGCTGGAAGGCAGGTGTAACAGGATTTACAGGACATATATCCCCATCAGGTCGAGCATGCCAGAAGATCCGTGCTGCCTTGGCAGTATCAGTGAAAAATACCAGTGGCATGCCATCCATCCGTCCATTTCCTACCGCTTATTCCCTTTGGGGTCACGGGGGGCGCTGGTGCCTATCTCAGCTACAATCGGGCGGAAGACGGTATACACCCTGGACAAGTCGCCACCTCATCGCAGGGCCAACACAGATAGACAGACAACATTCACACAACTTAATGCCAAAAAAACGGAAATGCTGATTATCGGTCCTGCTAGACACCGACCTCTATTTAATAATACAACTTTAACATTTGACAACCAAATAATAAAACAAGGTGACTCTGTAAAAAATCTGGGTATTATCTTCGACCCAACTCTCTCCTTTGAGTCACACATTAAAAGCGTTACTAAAACGGCCTTCTTTCATCTCCGTAATATCGCTAAAATTCGCTCCATTTTGTCCACTAAAGACGCCGAGATCATTATCCATGCGTTTGTTACGTCTCGTCTCGATTACTGTAACGTATTATTTTCGGGTCTCCCCATGTCTAGCATTAAAAGATTACAGTTGGTACAAAATGCGGCTGCTAGACTTTTGACAAGAACAAGAAAGTTTGATCATATTACGCCTGTACTGGCTCACCTGCACTGGCTTCCTGTGCACTTAAGATGTGACTTTAAGGTTTTATTACTTACGTATAAAATACTACACGGTCTAGCTCCAGCCTATCTTGCCGATTGTATTGTACCGTATGTCCCGGCAAGAAATCTGCGTTCAAAAGACTCCGGCTTATTAGTGATTCCTAGAGCTCAAAAAAAGTCTGCGGGCTATAGAGCGTTTTCCGTTCGGGCTCCAGTACTCTGGAATGCCCTCCCGGTAACAGTTCGAGATGCTACCTCAGTAGAAGCATTTAAGTCTCATCTTAAAACTCATTTGTATACTCTAGCCTTTAAATAGACCTCCTTTTTAGACCAGTTGATCTGCCGCTTCTTTTCTTTCTCCTATGTCCCCCCCTCCCTTGTGGAGGGGGTCCGGTCCGATGACCATGGATGAAGTACTGACTGTCCAGAGTCGAGACCCAGGATGGACCGCTCGTCGGGACCCAGGATGGACCGCTCGCCTGTATCGGTTGGGGACATCTCTACGCTGCTGATCCGCTTCAGATGATTTCCTGTGGACGGGACTCTCGCTGCTGTCTTGGAGCCACTATGGATTGAACTTTCACAGTATCATGTTGGACCCGCTCGACATCCATTGCTTTCGGTCCCCTAGAGGGGGGGGGTTGCCCACATCTGAGGTCCTCTCCAAGGTTTCTCATAGTCAGCATTGTCGCTGGCGTCCCACTGAATGTGAATTCTCCCTGCCCACTGGGTGTGAGTTTTCCTTGCCCTTTTGTGGGTTCTTCCGAGGATGTTGTAGTCGTAATGATTTGTGCAGTCCTTTGAGACATTTGTGATTTGGGGCTATATAAATAAACATTGATTGATTGATTGATAGACGGACAACATTCACACTAACATTCACACACTAAGGCAAATTTAGTGTTGCCAATCAACCTATCCCCAGGTGCATGTCTTTGGAAGTGGGAGGAAGCCGGAGTACCCAGAGGGAACTTACGCAGTCACAGGGAGAACATGCAAACTCCACACAGAAAGATCCCGAGCGGCAAGTGGCATGGTGCATGCGAATTGTATTACTGTTGTCATGGAGTAGAGGGGGCAGCATGGGGGAAGAGGGTGTTAGTGCGTCTGCCTCACAATACGAAGGTCGGACTCCTGAATAGTCCTGGGTTCATTCCCGAGCTCGGGATCTTTCTGTGTGGAGTTTGCATGTTCTCCCCTTGACTGCGTGGGTTCCTTTCCTCCAACCTCCAAAAATATGCACCTGCGGATAGATTGATTGGCAATGTTGTAAGCATTTCACCAATCTCGCGCACTTTGCAAATTTGGACGCGATCTAACAGCAAAACAGTCTCCCAACACTGCGTAGATGGCATCAAGGCCTATTTATCCAAGCGTGAGGGTTGGGAAACGAATGTGTTTGGCGAGGGAAGTGTGGATTCAGGTGGTGTGGCCTATTTCAAGTTGTAGGTAACCCTACATTATTATATTTTATAAATACTAAACCAAGTTGTGGTAGTAGTTTAGTCAGTAGTTTAGTCGTGGATGTACACTGTATAGTGATGAATCCAATAAACATTTGATTTGATTTGACTTTGATTTGACATTAAATTAGCAAATTGCGCCCATTGGTATTGTGCTTACAACAGCAACACTAAATTGGCCCTAGTGTGTGAATGTGAGTGTGAATGTTGTCTGTCTATCTGTGTTGGCCCTGCAATGATGTGGCGACTTGTCCAGGGAGTACCCCGCTTTCCACCCGATTGAAGCTGAGATAGGCACCAGCGCCCCCCGCGACCTCAAAGGGAACAAGCGGTAGAAAATGGATGGATGGATGGATGGATGGATATCCCCATCAGGTCGAGCATGCCAGAAGATCCGTGCTGCCTTGGCAGTATCATTGAGCAATACCAGAGTGTGCACGGGTTAAGTGGCATGCCATCCATCCATCCATTTTCTACTGCTTATTCCCTTTGGGGTGGCGCTGGTGCCTATCTCAGCTACATTTGGGCGGAGGACGGGGTACACCCTGGACAAGTCGCCACCTCATCGCAGGGCCAACACACATTGACGGACAACATTCACACACTAGGGCAAATTTAGTGTTGTCAATCAACCTATCCCCAGGTGCATGTCTTTGGAAGTGGGAGGAAGCCGGAGTACCCGGAGGGAACCTACGCAGTCACAGGGAGAACATGCAAACTCCACACAGAAAGATCGCGAGCGGCAAGTGGCATGGTGCATGCGAATTATATTACTGTTGTCATGGAGTAGAGCAGGCAGCACGGTGGGAGAGGGGTTAGTGCGTCTGCCTCACAATACGAAGGTCTGACTCCTGAGTAGTCCTGGGTTCAATCCCGGGTTCGGGATCTTTCTGTGTGGAGTTTGCATGTTCTCCTCTTGACTGCGTGGGTTCCCTCCGGGTACTCCGGCTTCCTCCCACCTCCAAAAACATGCACCTGGTGATAGGTTGATTGGCAATGTTGTAAGCATTTCACCAATCTCCCGCACTTTGCAAATTTGGACGTGATCTAACAGCAAAACAGTCTCCCAACACTGCGTAGATGGCATCGAGGCCTATTTATCCAAGCGTGAGGGTTGGCAAACGAAGGTGTTTGGCGAGGGAAGTGTGGATTCAGGTCGGGTGGCCTATTTCAAGTTCCAGGTAACCCTACATTATTATATTTTATAAATAGTAAACCAAGTTGTGGTAGTAGTTTAGTCAGTAGTTTAGTCGTGGATGTACACTGTATAGTGATGAATCCAATAAACATTTGATTTGATTTGACATTAAATTTGCAAAATGTGGTTTCGCATTTTGCAAATTGCACCCACTGATATTGTGCTTACAACAGCAACACTAAATTGGCCCTAGTGTGTGAATGTGAGTGTGAATGTTGTCTGTCTATCTGTGTTGGCCCTGCGATGAGGTGGCGACTTGTTCAGGGTGTAAAGCCGCCTTCCGCCCGATTGTAGCTGAGTTAGGCACCAGCGCCCCCCGCGACCTCAAAGGGAATAAGCGGTAGAAAATGGATGGATGGATGGATATCCCCATCAGGTCGACCATGCCAGAAGATCCGTGCTGCCTTGGGAGTATCAGTGAGCAATACCAGAGTGTGCACGGGTTAAGTGGCATGGTGCATGCTAATTGTATTACTGTTGTCATGGAGTAGAGCGGGCAGCACGGTGTAAGAGGGGTTGGTGCATCTGCCTCACAATACAAAGGTCCTGAGTAGTCCTGGGTTCAATCCCGGGCTCGGGATCTTTCTTTGTGGAGTTTGCATGTTCTCCCCTTGACTGCGTGGGTTCCCTCCGGGTACTGCGGCTTCCTCCCACCTCCAAAGACATGCACCTGGGGATAGGTTGATTGGCAACACTAAATTGGCCCTAGTGTGTGAATATGAGTGTGAATGTTGTCTGTATCTGTGTCGGCCCTGCGATGAGGTGGCGACTTGTCCAGGGTGTACCCCGCCATCTGCCCGAATGCAGCTGAGATAGGCTCCAGCGACCCCCTCCGTGACCCGAAAAGGGACAAGTGGTTGAAAATGGATGGATGGATGGAGTAGAGCTGTAAAGTGGCAGCATGAATAGTGCCCCACCTCCTAGTTTTTAACATCTACAATCAGGTCGTTCATAGTTCTAAATGCCAGGTGTTGTGTTGAGAAGGGTTCCGTAAGTATGTTGCCAAAATGTACAGTACCGGGAAAACTGACTTGGAAAAGTCGTGGTGGTTCCAAATTTCTTCCATTTGCGGATGAAAGAGGCCTCTGTGCTTATTGGGACCTTCAAGGCAGCAGATATTTTTCTGTACCTTTGCCCAGATTTGGGCCTTGACACTGTCCTGTCTTGGAGGTCTACAGACAATTCCTTTGACTTTCTTCTTGGTTTGTGCTCTGCAGTGCACCGTTATGTGCAGGACTTTTTTATATATTGACAGGTGCAGGCCTTTCCAAATCATGTCAAACCAGCTGAATATACCACCAGTGGACTTCAAATAAGCTGTAGGAACATCTCAAGTATGATTAGTTGAAAGAAGATGCCCAAGAGCTTGCTTATGAGCTTAATGGCAAAGGCTCTGAATACTTAAGTACACGTGATTTCTTAGTTTTTTATGTTCATTAGATTTACAAAAAAATCTAAAAAAACCCAAACTTTTTCACATTGTCATTACGAAGCATTGTGTGTAGAAGTTTTAGGACAAAACATTATTTCATTTCAGAATAAGGCTGTAATACAACAAACTGTGAAACTTTCCGGATACACTGTATACAAAGTATGGCATATATGACAAAAAAACAAGGTGAACAACAAGGTAAAGGAGCCATTTGCAGTATTCCACTAAAAAAGTCACAATAGTGCATGGTATGCTGCTTGGATTTTGAAATGTAAAATGGTGTTTTTGACTAAAATATGCAGACAAATTAGATGTTTTATTCCGCTCACTTATGCACTCAAATAGTCACTACAGTGCATAGTATACTGCTGCTTCCTAAGATTTGGGTTGTCTGGATTTATTTTGAAGCGAATTTCCCCAAAACAAAGGAGGAAAAGAAAAATGCGTTTGCATTACTGTATTTTGTTGAAATAGTCACACAAGTGCATGGTTACATTGAGTTGAGTTTGAGTTTAGTTCGAACATGCAAGCGTACAACTTGATATGTCACAATTTCCAATTTCTCTATTCAACATGTTCGAAAAGGAGTAGGAAGAAGCAGAGCTTATTTAATCATACCCCTTTTCCTTTACATAACAGTTGCTAAAAGTTTTGTTCTCTTGCTGTTCTCAATTTATTCACAATATACTCCATAAGTAATAAAAATAAAAATAAATGAATAAATAATAATTTGTGAAATAAGTTATATTTCATATGGTGAGATGAGTAAGATTATCTAGAAAATTAATGGATGGATGAAATAAATTCAGAATGTTTATCATGGCTCTTCTTCTTTGTACTTTGTAAACACTTTAAGTTTGAAGAGTTTCTTGAAGTGGATCATATTAGTACATTGTTTGATATATTTGCTTAATCCATTCCATAATTTCATTCCACATACTGATATAGTGAAGGTTTTAAGTGTTGTACATGTGTACAAATGTTTTAAATTACTTTTTTCTCGAAGATTATATTTCTGGAAGACAAAAATACATTTTGAAGTCTTTGATTAGAGAAGAGGATGATTGCTTTAAAAAATGAGCTAGAAAAGCAAAATTGGGACAATGTAAAATTGAAAATGAGGTTGATGAAGCATATGAAAATGTCTTAATAATACTTTATGACAAACATTGTCCATGGAAAAAACTCAGTAGAAAGTAGAGAAAGAATAATCAACCATGGATGACAAAATGATTAAAACATGCTTATTAATCAGAAGAATAAATTATATAGAAAATGTATAACACAAATAACTACAGAGGCAGAAAATAAGTACAAAAAGTATAAAAACAAGCTAACTCACATACTACGAACATGTAGAAAATAATATTACTGTCAATTATTAGACGGGAACAAAAATAGTATGAGAGCAACATGGGTCATCCTCAATAGCATTATTAAAAATGGAACTAAAAGGGATCACCCCCAATACTTCTCAAACAGAAACAAATATAAAAACAACATAAATGAAGTAGTTGAAAGTTTAAATAATTACTTTGAAGGAAAGGATTCCACACCCAGTTTCAATTGAGGACTATAATTATACCATAGATAAAAATCCCAACTCAATGTTACTCAATAATGTGACACAGGAGGAAATAGTTATAATCATGAAGACTTCAACTAATTGTAATGGAATTGATATGGAAATGATAAAAGTTATAGAAGAGCTCTTAGGACCATTAACGTATATTAGCAACCTATCATTTCAAATAGGTAAATTCCCAAACAAAATGAAAATAGCTAAAGTTGCACCAATTTATATAACTGAAGACAAAAAACAATTTACAAATTATAGACCTGTATCTTTACTTCCACAATTTTCTAAAATAATTGAAAAACTGTTCAATAACAGATTAGAGAGTTTCACAAACAAATATATATTACTCACTGAGAACCAATATGGAAACAGAGCTAATGTTTCAACTTCAATGGCTTTAATTGAAATTACAGAAGAAATTACCAATGCGATTGTAGTAAAAAATGTGTGGCAGCAGTGTTGATGGCTCTAACAAAATAATTTGACACAATTAATCACAATATTTTAATAAAAAAAATAAAACGGTATGGCATCAGAGGGTTGGTCTTAAACTGGATTAGAATTTATTTAACGAACAGGAAACAATAGGTGAAGCTAGGCGAACGTACGTCTAAAACGCTAAATACACTGTATTGCCTAAATTATTTGGCCACCTCCTTGACTCACATATGAACTTGAAGTGCCATCCAATTCCTAAACCATAGGGTTCAATATAATGTCAGTCCATCTTTTGGAGCTATTACAGCTTCAAAACTTCTGGAAAGGCTGTCCATAAGGTTGCGGAGTGTGTTTGTAGGAATTTTCCACCATTCTTCCAAAAGCGTATTGGTGAGGTCACACACTGATGTTGGTCGAGAAGGCCTGGTTCTCAGTCTCCGTTCGAATTCATCCCA
This sequence comes from Nerophis ophidion, assembly GCF_033978795.1. Lineage (NCBI taxonomy): Eukaryota > Metazoa > Chordata > Actinopteri > Syngnathiformes > Syngnathidae > Nerophis > Nerophis ophidion. The sequence continues at coordinate 23,968,616 of NC_084614.1, read as the reverse complement.
AAGGTGTTCTATCGGGTTCAGGTCAGGCCAGTCAAGTTCAATCCACACCAGACTCTGTCATTCATATTCGTATGGACCTTGCATTGTGCACTTGTGCACAGTCATGTTGGAAGAGGAAGGGGCCCGCTCCAAACTGTTCCCACAAGGTTGGGAGCATGGAATTGTCTAAAATGTTTTGGCATCCCGGAGTATTCAAAGTTCCTTTCACTGGAACTAAAAGGCCAAGCCCAACTCCTAAAAAAACAACCCCACACCATAGGGCTGGGCGATATTGGCTTTTATTAATATCTCGGTATTTTTATGCCATATCGTGATATATCTCGATATTTTGCCTTAGCCTTGAATGAACACTTGATGCATACAATCACAGCAGTATGATGATTCTATGTGTCTACATTAAAACATTCTTCTTCATACTGCATTAATATATGCTCATTTTATACTTTCATTCAGAGAGACAAATCACAACTAAGTCAATTTACCAAAACTATATTTATTATATACTCTTCATTCTCTCACGGGTGACTTTTTAAATGAAAGAACAAATTAGTTGTGCTGCTACATTTTGTAGCAACACTTTTGCTTTGATTGATTGATTGAAAATTTTATTAGTTGACTGCACAGTTCAGTACATATTCCGTACAATTGACCACTAAAAGGTAACACCAAAATAAGTTTTTCAACTTGTTTAAGTCGGAGTCCACGTAAATCAATTCATGGTAATATGCTGCATACTTTGCATATTGCTGTTGTCCGCTGAATATATTCCCGCTTGAAGCTAAACCACCGCCAGATGATGGACTCCTGCTGTTTTTTGGGCATTAATTGTTCTTCTTCCATTTGTGATCAGTTTCGCACCTTCTCTCTCTTGTAATGTCACTCGCAATTCTCCGCTTGCACGACCTGCCTCAGCTAACGTTATCCATGCTGCTACCTCTCTGCTCGGCGAGAGCGTATGACGCTACACGCGCGACAGTATGTGACGTATGTAAGAAGGTGGGCTTGTTTTACGTCTTTGTGAGAAGGAGAGACGAGAAGGAGTGAGAAACGCCTGTAGTGTAATACCCGCAGCTAAAAGCAACTGCGTGAGAACGTATACTCGAATATTACGATATACAGTAGTCATTTATTTATATCGCACAGAGGCAAACCCGCGATATATCGCCCAGCCCTACCACACCGTAATTCCTCTTCCACCAAATTTCGCACTCTGCACAGTGCATTCTAAAATGTACCGTTCTTCTGGCAACCTCCAAACCCAGACTGGTCCATCAGATTGCCAGATAGAAAAGCATGATTCATCACTATACTAACTTTAAATATCTTATAACTTCACAAATGTCATTTATATAGAGAAGAGATTGAACAATTTTGGTCCTAGTGTTGATCCCTGAGGTACACCACAGAATATATTTAGTGTTGTAGATGTGTGTTCAAAGGCAGAATGTGGTATACTGCTTGCTGTGCAAAAAAAGGCCTCACATGTGTGGAAGAAGCAACAAAACAAACAAAACCACTGCAAGATCAAAGACCATTTTCAGTACTACACTAAAATAGTCACAACAGTGCATGGTATGCTGCCTGGAATAAAACAAGCATGATATATTTTGATCAAAATTGTGCCCAGAATTGGCTGACATTTAGAAAAACCACACAAATCCTTTGGTAGTGTGTGGAATGTGTGTATACTCTATGATAACGATGTTAGAATATACATTTTCCCTATTGGTCACAATCAATATGAGAGCCAATAAAGGAGATGTATTTTTTTTTGTGCATTCTAACTTGAAAATAAAAATCAGCTTAAATGGAGTCAATGGGAGGTCCTCTATTCTTCCTTTTAAAGCCCTCAAAATAACCATCCAATAATCCATTCGCTTTTGTGACATGAATATTAACCAAGTATTAGTGATATTGTTATTATAAGCAGTAACACAGACAAACTATTATGAGGACATAATCCAAAAAGTTGATCAACTTTGGCATCCAATTTAGGCAATAGCGGGAAAGACATGAAAATACGCCAGGTTCCACTTCCTTCTTTTCTTTGCGGGAATTACGAATCATTTTTCATCTAAACGGGAATATAGCAACATCCGATCAGTCGGCATCCCAGTGACGGCAGACATTATACAGTTAGTGATGTTTTATCATATTTTTTGGCTTTCATGAAGTCTGCAGTGATTATATCAATGATGTTGTCAAACGAAACAGCGAACGTAAAATGATTGCGCTGCCGTATGCTTAATATTAACAAAATATTTAAATGTTACATCTTATTATAAATGTGCCTGTTACTACATTTCATATATAATTACAGTGTTTTTAATAAGCCTTTATGGTGATGTTTGAATTATTTTTTCGTGCGTTGGAAGCTGACTTTTGATTGCATTTATTTACTAATAGGCGCAATTCCAAAAAAGTGCAGTTCTTTCCCTTTCATTTAAGTGTGTTCCTACAAAGCACAACAAACTACTAGTTGTCTATTAAAGATGCAGTATCTTTGACATCATGTCCCCAACACAAAAAAGTGCATCTGTAAATGTTTCCCAGCAGCTTATGTTGATACTCCTACGTGGTATGTCTACGAGCCCAGATGGAGGTGATTCGTCGCCGACTGCAGACTCCATATGCACGACTCTGGCTCGCCAAGTAGGGTAGCCGGGTGTGATAAGCAGCTCATCAAAAGACTGGTTGACGTTTCTTAACCTGCTTCACAAACTGTGGCCTGTTTTGGCTGCACACGCGACCACCCGCTGGGCCTTGTCCAACAATAGGGTTTGTGTTTTAGCTTTTTGTATGTGAGCGGTGGAGTATATGGGCTAGAGGCTTGAGGGCTATAGATCAGAGTGCCTTTTAGTTGCAAGGTGTAGATGGCGGATATGGCAGGGACACCCACTAGGAGCGCTTTCATCTGTTGGCCTCTAACCTTCTGTCCTTTTCTTCCAAAATGTGCTTTGTTTGATGAGATTATTGCGGGTCATCTTAAAGTTCATCCTCTTGTCCCTGTGTTCATGTGGTGCTTCTGTCCTACGATAACACCTGTGATTTTAGCAGCGATTTTCAGATGGCTCTGCCTTCTTTTTGCTGCTGCCATCTGTTACACATTCATAATGTGTGCATTGAAATATCCACACTCTATCATCAGCAGGATTTCCCCTGAGATAAAGACTAATTCACAAAGAATAGGTGCACCTGCCCAAGATAATGAAATCCAACACAAGAAGAAAATCTGAAAAAATTAGGCTTTTCCTTGTGGTTGGTTTAGAGTAGAGATGTCCATTTAAAGCCCTCAGCTCGGGTTTTATTGACTCTCCGCATATTGTCAAAGAAAAATAAAGAATTGCTTGGGTTGCATATGAAGTCACATTTGGCTCAAGTTCGGCTCATTGAATACGCTTGGTGGTCAAGCCGGCTTCTATTCTTAATGGGTACTCTGCGCCATTTAGCCTTTCTCAAAGAAAAATGCACTATGATTGTGTTGTTTTCAGCTAGACAAAGGGTAGAAATTGTGAAAAGGATAAACGTGTCTTCAGAGTTCCTCGAGAGTTAATCGAGAAGGGCGGAAGAGTGCAAGATTTTATTAAACGACGACGAAAAAAGTAGCACACACTCTAGTCCAAGGAAGCGCAGTTGAAGAATGCCTGAGTTTGCAGTGAGCACTTTGTAAAAGGTTTGATCGATAATACTTTTAGTGTTTCCCATTGACGTTTTAACTTGATATTATTTGTCGTTTCTTAAAACGAATTTTTGCTGCAAGTGTTTTGTAAATCACCAACTCGGCGAGTCTAAATAAAAGAAATCAAATGTGAGCAAAACCTAAAAGAGTTAAGTAAGCTTTTGCCAAAGGTAGCAATCATTAAAGAAGCTTTCAGCATATAAACAATGTTGACATCCATAGTTATATTGTGATAAAGACGGGGAAAAACATGCATACTTGTAAATGGCGCGTGCAAAAAACATGGCTGTAGATCAGTGGTTCTTAACCTTGTTGGAGGTACCGAACCCCACGAGTTTCATATGTGCATTCACCGAACCCTTCAGTGGAAATTTTTTTTTTTTTTTTTCAAATTCAAGACAAAGTTGTATGTTTTTGGTAACACTTTAGTATGGGAATATATTCTAAGTAACAAAGACTTAATTTAGACTTATTTGGTTAGGGTCAGGGTTAGAGGGTTAGGGATCTAATAAGGCCATGCTGAATAAGGCATTAACTAGTACCTACTGACTAGTTAAGAGCCAATATGTTACTAATTTGCATGTTAATAAGCAACTAATTAATGGTGAATATGTTCTCTATACTAAAGTGTTAACCATATTTTTTTTACTGGTGCACAAAATGAACCGTGCATGAACATCACCTTGTTCAAACAACAAAACTAAGGCAGTACATAAACTCACAGCAAATTACACACCTGCAAATCAATCAGCTGTTGCCGTATCCGTAATATGCCAAAAGGGAGAAGTTTGTATTTACATGAAGAGTCGGGTGTGTTTTGACCTCGGCCGAACCCCTGAGGTCGACTCACCAAACCCCTAGGGTTCGATCGAACCCTGGTTAAGAACCACTGCTGTAGATGCTAAGTTAAACCATGAATTGCAACCTTACTTGAGCACAAACGATGCATGATTTCTTCAAGAGAGTCTTGCTACCAATTTGCTTGACCCAGCCACACACAAAGAAGTTGTAGAGGACGGATAATCCTTGATATCAATCGACTAATCTTTTGTGGTTAGAGTATAGGAATAGATTCCATTGCATAGTTAGATTTTTTAAGGAAGATCGAGGGTTCTTGTGTACTCTGATTGTTCACTTGGGTTGGTTGACCAACGCTGTTTTTCACTTCTGGGAAGAAGTCACGTGTTGGAATACAAGCAATAAAAAAACCTTCCTTGTGATACCAATAACTTATAATTACATCATAATATTTTTATATGTTTGACCACCTATAACACACAGCCGACACAAGATTGCCTGGCAAAACAGGGGTTAGTGCTTATGCTTCACAATAAGAAGGTCCTAGGTTCGATTCTTTCTGTGTGAAGTTTGCATGTTCTCCCCGTGACTGTGTGGGTTCCCTCCAGGTACCACCAAAAACATGCACCTAGAGATAGGCTGATTGGCATCACTAAAATTGACCCTGGTATATGAATGTGAGTGTAAATTATGTCTGTCTGTCTGTGTTGGCCCTGCGATGAGGTAGCGACTTGTCCGGGATGTACCCCACCTCCCGCCCGAAAGCTGCTGATTTACGGTCCAGCAAAAATAAATCACTCACAGACAACCAATACAGATACAAAGCCAACATTTCAACATCAATTCCATTAATTGAAATAACTGAAGAGATCACCAATGCATTAGATAGCAAAACATGTACTGCTGCAGTGTTCATGGATTTAACAAAAGCATTTCACACAATCAATTACAATATTTTAAACAAATTAGAATGGTATGGCATCAGAGGGTTGGTCTGGAACTGGATCTGAAGCTACAGGATGCATTACATAAAGATAAGAAAACAAACGTCTTCAGAGCTGAAAATATCTTGTACCTTACCTCAGCGATCAATACTGACACCAAAATTGTTCAATCTTTATACAAACATTTTCTAAAGTTAAAAAAGACTTAAAGCTATTATTATTTGCAGATGACACGGCTGCATTTTGTTCAGGAGAACATACAGAAGCTAATACAAATAACAGAAGAAATAAACAAATTAAAACGATCGTTTGACAAAAACTAAATCTTTGATTCTCAGTAAAACTAAAATAATGTTATTCAGTAACACTAGAAGGATAAAGTCAAACATGAATACAAATAGACCGAGTAGATATTGAAAGAGCAAAAGAAAACATGTTTTGGGTGTAATAATAGATCAAATAAACTGGAAATCTCATGTAAAAATATACAATATAAAGTAGCAAGAAACACATCAAAAATTAATAGAAAAAATATGTTCTGGATCAAAAATCACTTCGTATTCTCTACTGCTTGCCATTGTTACCGTATCTCAGTTATTGTGTAGAAATATGGGGAAATAAGTACAAATGTGTGCTCGTTCACTAACAGTCCTGCTAAAAAGACCAAATAAAATAATACATATTTTTGGATATAGAAACCACTCAAACCCTTTATTTATTGAATCAAAAATATTGAAATTCAACGACTTGGTTCATTTGCAAACTTAACCTACTACCAGAATGTACAATAATTATTCTCAACAAAAGAGAAGAAATACAATCTTAGAGGACAATTTATTTTAAACAGAGAAGCTAGAGTTCTACTTATTAGAAACATGGAAGAGCTGGAAAAATACTGAAGAAAACAATTGTTAGACAAATACAAAATGGACTAATTCACATTTTTATGGACCCAATTATCAATACAACTGATAAATTATATGACATAGAAAAAATAGTGATTACAATTCATTCATTCCTGTCTTTAATGAAGGTATATATTATACTGAGGATCATTTTAGTTGTACAAAAGGTCCTATGATGGACAAAGCATTATCAATTATTCATTTTTTGTTTCTTTTTCTTTTTTTTTTTTCCAAGATGGCGCTGCTGTAGTGGCATTTTGGAAATAATTTGTACCCCTTTCGGAGATTACATTTAGTACCCCTTAAAAAATTCACCAGTTGCACAACGAGATGTTTGCTGTATCACAAGCATGGGATAAAGTGAATGTTCCTGTAACTTTCTGGCTATAAAATATATCTTTGCAGTTTTAATAGCATTTTTGTAAACAAGTAACAGATTTCGTGATTAATATCCATAAATTAACATTCTTATTAAATGACGGTACAATAGGCACACATCTGATTGGGGAGTGTGGGTGTATATAGGCATGGGTACCGAATCCAGTTCTTTTTTGGCACCGACCGATTCACATTAAATCCCATGGCGCCATGTTTCGGTACCTGGGTTGTGCGTGACGTCACACCCGGTTGCTGACTGGTGATCCTCAAGGCACCACCGAGAGCTGACTTACCAAAATTACATATCGGTAATGTTGCAATTTTTAATGCCAACTAAAAAATTTAGCAACGTTCCAACGTAAGTTAAGTAAGGCTCCCCTTTTCCAAAACTGCACCAGCTAAATTATACATTGACTTTCTATTGACATGTTACTGATTAGCATTAGCAATTTTACATGGCGATTTCAACACCTCCAAATTAATTATTGAAAACTTTAACTAAGATGCATGTTACAATCAAACAGCTGGTGCGTAATAAGTACAATACTTACAGTAATTACAATTTAGGGCACAAAACAACACAGCATAAACTAGACACTTCAGCCATCTAACATCTTAGACCCGCAACTTTATTTGTAACTTAATGTCAGACTTGCAAACTAGACTCGAATTTGTGATAATAAAACAATATATAACAACAGGACAGTGGAAAGCAGTTATTATAATAATCAAATTTTTAAATCTTGCAATTAAAAATTAGATTAATTAATAAAACAAATAATATTTACTAACACTGGCGAAATTACCGAAAGTTGGTACCATTGAGTACAGGTATCGATTCCCAAGTACAGGGAATTGGTACTGTATCGGTCCCATCCCTAAATGTACAGTACTTGTTTGTTTCTTCACAATAAGCGTTATAAATATTTACCACTTTTAACTCTACTGTTGCACTCGCGCATAACACGCTGTTAATGACATTTATTGGCTGCGTGTATGCCGCAGCATAGTCAATGACCTGGCATTTACAGTTTATGTGGGGTGTAGGAGTTGTTCGTCTTTTTGTGTGGCCTTAAACGCATCAGTGGCTAAGTCTAATGAGTGCGTCTGCTGGCAACAGTGAGAGAGTGACAACGGCTGCTGTAAATACGACAGATAACAGAAAGTTGGTTTTGCCGTGATTTGAACAACAGAAAATGACCAGTTTTGCCATATAGTAACTTTTTGCTAAGGTTTTTTTGATGTGATCTCGGCTGACAACCAACAGTTTTGCTCAATAAAATGATTTACAGACGTTACAATTATTCAACATTGTTCACAAACATTGGTTTATCTCTTGTGGTCACATGTCACTCACAGAGTTACATTGCAAAATCGTAGAGAATAATGTTACGTGTTCATTTTGTTCAAAGTTTTGGTTGGGTTTTATTTTGTGCTCTGGATAGATTTTGGACGTGTGATGGATGCACAATTGCACAGGCGCACACCTTAGTGCTGGGGTCTCAACGAAGGACAGGTTTAATGTCCATCCATCCATCCAGCTTCTGCCGCTTACCCGAGGTCGGGGCACGGGGGCAGCAGCCTCAGCAGGGAAGCCCAGACTTTATTCTTCCCAGCCACTTCGTGCAGCTCTTCCCAGGGGATCGCGAGGCATTCCCAGGCCAGCAGGGAGACATAGTCTTCCCAATGTGTCCTAGGTCTTCCCCGTGGCCTTCTACCGGTTGGACGTGCCCTAAACACCTCCCTAGGGAGGTGTTCGGGTGGCATCTTGACCAGATGCCTGAACCACCTCATCTGGCTCCTCTCGATGTGGAGGAGCAGCGGCTCCTCTCGATGTGGAGGAGCAGCAGCTTTACTTTGAGCTCCTCCCGGATGGCAGAGCTTCTCACCCTATCTCTAGGGGAGAGCCCCGCCACCCGGCGGAGAAAACTCATTTCGACCGCCTGTACCTGTGATTTTGTCCTTTCGGTCATGACCCAAAGCTCATGACCATAGGTGAGGATAGGAACGTAGATCGACCGGTAAATTGAGAGCTTTGCCCTCCGGCTTAGCTCCTTCTAAACCACAACGGATCAATACAACGTCCGCATTACTGAAGACGCCGCACCGATCCGCCTGTCAATCTCACGATCCACTCTTCCCTCACTCGTGAACAAGACTCCTAAGTAGGGGTTTAACGGTGCGTGTATTTGTATTGAACTGTTTCGGTACGGGGGTGTAAGCTGAAGTCTTAACAAGCTGTTTTGCTTTTTCTTCCTCTGTGTCAGCACCCAGCATTGTCCCACCCACACAACCATCTGATTGGTTACATACAAAGCCAATCAGCAGTGCGTATTCAGAGCGATGTAACAGCCAATCAGCAGTGCGTATTCAGAGCGCATGTAGTCAATGCTTCAGCGTCGAGCAGGATAGTGTTTAGCAGGTGAGCATAAGACAGCGTACTCTCCCCAAATTATAAAAAAAACACCTCCCAGTCACAACTACTACAAACATCACTATGAGCCCGTTGAACTTCTAGAAACTTAAACTGCAGCTCAGCTCGCTCGCAGTTCTGGCTTGAGGTGAAGGCTAATTAGCTTTTAGCGTAACGTTAGCTCATTTTGCTATGTGTGTGTGTGTGTGTGTGTGCGTGCGTGCGTGTGTGTGTGTTCGGGGCAGCAAAGCTCTGTCTGTCTGTTATTTCACTTGAACTACATGGTGTTCAGGGATAAATAGTCTCTCCTATTACTATTGTACTATTTTTTCAGCAATAGTTACATGAATCATTAGTAATGTAGCAGCCTAGTTTTGAATGGCAGGGTCCCTGCTATCACATGTTGACAAAAATATAACATTTACGTAATAAAAGTCAACTACAGGCTTCCCAAATGATGAGTTGACTTTAAACTGTTTAATGTTGCACTTTTTATATGTAGAAGAAAGGTTTTGTCATTTTATTTAATCAAAGCAACAACTTGAGGCAGTTTAATGTGGATTAACGTGGGAAGAATTATTGTAGTGTTCCCAATGTTAAAAGGATAAAGCCATTGTTCACAAATTTGGTAAATGAATAACCAAAAAATTTATATTTTGTTGTTTTCTCACTGTACCGAAAATGAACCGAACCCTGACCTCTAAACCGAGGTACGTACCGAACCAACATTTTTGTGTACCGTTACACCCCTACTCCTAGGTACTTGAACTCCTCCACTTGGGGCAGGGTCTCCCCCCCGCACTCCACACTTTTCAGGGCGAGAACCATGGACTCGGACTTCGAGGTTCTGATTCTCATTCCGGTCGCGTCACACTCGGCTGCAAACCGATCCAGTTAGAGCTGAAGATCCCAACCAGATGAAGCCATCAGGACCACATCATCTGTAGAAAGCAGAAACCTAATCCCGCGGCCACCAAATTGTAACCCCTCAATGCCTTGACTGCGCCTAGAAATTCTGTCCATAAAAGTTTTGAACAGAATTGGTGACTATGACCCTGAAAATGTAAATTAGCCTTTGGCTAGATTGATTGGTAACACTAAATTGGCCCGAGTGTGTGAATGTGAGTGTGAATGATGTCTGTCTTCCTGTGTTGGCCCTGCGATTAGGTGGCCACTTGTCCACGGTGTACCCTGCCTTCTGCCCGATTGCAACTCCAGCACCCCCCGCGGCCCCAAAAGGGACAAGTGGTAGAAAATGGATGGATGGATGAATACAATCTGGCACATTAACATTTTATATGTTCCATAATGTGCATTAATATTCTATAACAAATGCCGACTTCCTATCATGAGTTGTAATATACATCTAAAACAAACTTATTGGTGTGTTTAGTGGGACAGGCCCCGGACCGGTGGTTGGGGACCACTGAGTGAACATTAGTCGTGACTCGTGATTATTTCAGTGTAATACTTTGAACAGCTTCTGATTTTCATTGTCTTTGTCACTACCTCACATTCTTTGACTAGTTGATGTCAATATAGCAGTTTTTACATGCCCAGACCGGACCAAAACCAGGCTCTCTGTATTAAAAACAGCCCCATCCAAAGTTTAAAACTGGATATAAAGCCGGCAGCATTGTGCTGTGGATTAGATGTGCCTCGGTTTAGGTGATCTCATTCAGTTAATTGGAAGTCTTAGTCGGTGCACATGTCAGCTCAACATTAAACACGTCTACCAGTGAGCATATTTCACCACATTGAAAGGAAATTGCAAACAATTCAAATTGATAGTGCAAATGGCGACTTCCTATCATGAGTTGTAATATACATCTACAAACAAACTTATTGGTGTGTTTAGTGGGACAGGCCCCGGACCGGTGGTTGGGGACCACTGAGTGAACATTAGTCGTGACTCGTGATTATTTCAATGTAATACTTTGAACAGCTTCTGATTTTTATTGTTTGTCACCACCTCACATTCTTTGACCAGTTGATGTCAGTATAGCACTTTTTACATGCCCAGACCGGACGAAAACCAGGCTATCTGTATTAAAAACGACCCCATCCAAAGTTTAAAACTGGATACAAAGCCGCCAACATTGTGCTGTGGATTAGATGTGCCTCGGTTTAGGTGATCTCATTCAGTTAATTGGAAGTCTTAGTCGGTGCACATGTCAGCTCAACATTAAACACGTCTACCAGTGAGCGTATTTCACCACATTGAAAGGAAATTGAAAACTATCCAAATTGATAGTGCAATGGTTTTTATTTGCGTTTTTAATTGAGCGAAAAGTCTGATTTGTATTTTGGTAGCCATCTAAAAGATATGCAAACTTGGTACATGGCTTTATGGTCGGTATAGCTCGGTTGGTAGAGTGGCCGTGCCAGCAACTTGAGGGTTCAAAGTTCGATCCCCGCTTCTGCCATCCTGGTCACTGCCGTTGTGTCCTTGGGCAAGACACTTTACCCCCCTGCTCCCAGTGCCACCCACACTGTTTAAAAATGTAACTTAGATATTGGTTTTCACTATGTAAAGCGCTTTGAGTGACTAGAGGAAAGCGCTATATAAGTATAATTCACTTCACTTCATAAAGTTTTATTTGGCGGTTTACACTGATCGTTGACATGGTTTGAAGTGTAATCCTTTTGTGAGGATTAGCTTCTGGCACAGCATAAGGTTGCTGTTGGATTCTATGGATGCAGGTTCTCAGAGCACGGACGAAGCCTTTTTAGGCAATGCAATGTTTCGCTTGACTTTCCCCAAACTGTGCAGACAGAGAGTAAGTTTTTTTTTGTGCTTTTTTCTGTGTGTGTGGAATACACATTGTAACTTTTTATGAAGCACGGACTGAGGCTTTTCTTGTCTTCCTCCTGTTTTTCCTTTTCCCCCAGCTGGCCGAGTACCGTCAAAGGAAGGCTCACGCAGATTCTCAGAAAAAACAGAAAAAGAAGAAGAAAAAGAAGTCAGAGGAGGATTCGCAGGGAAGCGTGGACGTGGAGCATGATTGTTCTGCGGGACGAGAGGACAACTCTGTTGGAGCCCGAGACAATGCTGAGGAAGGAAATAAAGAGCCGCCCACCACCGAGCGGAGTTTCTCAAGGACGCTATGCAGTGGCGAGACGTTCAAGCATGATCAGACCTACACCATAGAGGTAAACACGTGGACACACTAACATTTATTCATTTAAATGAAAATGGCATCACATTGGAAAGCAACTGAAAAGTATGGCAGAAACTGTTTGTGCTTTTCAAACTTTTTTCACCAAGTTTTTTTGCTGGCTCTTCGTGTTGGAAGATAGGGGTCCATCGTCCCTAAGAATGATGTAATCTGTAGTGACTGTACAAGCCAATACGAGCTTTGAAGTTTCTGCCCCATATCGGACAGATCAGACCAGGTGGTAATATAAGTTTTGGCATGACTCTTCTTTCCAGTCTCCTCCTCCTTTTTTCAGGAATCATAGATGTTCTTTTCTCTTCTTACTTTGTCCTTGTAACGTTTTCTCTGCCCACCAACATTTATTTTCCCTTCATTTAGCTGACAGTACAACATCTATTTTGGCAGTCTTTCGTCATTCATCCTTACGACATGCCCTGTCCATCGTAGTTGGTTTTTAAGAATTGTACTCTCTACCTTAGGAAGCATGGCTTGTTCAAGTACACTGATGTTTCTCATATCTTGCCACTTAATATTCATCATCTGCCATAGACATCGCTGTTGAAACCTTTCAAGTGCTTTGATATGTCTTTGATATGCTGACCATGTAGCAAAGTTGTTAAAACAATTGCTCTAAACACTTAGATTTTGTATCTAGTCTGATGTATGATTTTGGAACACTAGAGTCTTCAGCTTTCCACTTGACTTCTGCATAAATGTTAGCATTTGAAGACATTATACTACCAAGGTATATGAAGCTTTCTACATTTTTAAAGAGTACCTCTTCTATCTTTATTGCTGGGTGATTGCAAGATGACGTCCTTTGCCAATGGTTGGTAGGGTACATGTTTTCTTTGCATTTATTTTAAGTCCAAGTTGTGTGTATGCATAGTTAAATGCATGCATCCAGTATTACTTTTAAATCTTCTGCACTCTGAGCTGCTATTGCATTATAATTGTCATATTGAAATTCTATTGCTGTAGACCTTAAAAATGTTTTTCTGACTTGCAGCTTCCTCAGGTTGAGCAGTTTTCTATCTAGCTGAAATGCAATTTGAAATAGCTCAGCTGGTATTCGTGAATATGCAATGTGGATCACAACAGAGATAAAGACGGAGAACAGTGTTGGAGCTTTCGGGCATCCCTGTTTTACTCCAGTTTTTACTTCAAAAGGAGCAGAATCATCGCCATTCTCAAGTACTGTAGCTGTCATATTGTCATGCATCAATCGGACTATCCATCCATCCATCCATCCATCCATCCATCCATCCATCCATCCATCCATCCATCCAGCATTTTTCTTGGGGTTATCCCACCGAGAATATCATGTCAGTTGTTCCTCTGTTTGGTCTAAAGCCTGATTGAGATTCCGGGAGTATGTCTACAGCAATGGTCTGAGGTCTTGTGTTGAGGATTTCTGAAAGGACCTTATCGGCAGTAGAGTAGTGATATGCTTCTGTAATTGCCACATTCTGCTCTATCACCCTTTCTTTTGTATATCTTCACAATGTTGGCATTCTTTAGCTCTATAATTTGATATAGATGTTCTTGTAGTTTGTTTCCACCATGCTTAAATATTTCAATTGGAATTCCGTCTGGGCCTGCCGCTTTGCCAGCTTTCATTCGTGAGATGGATTTCTTAATTTTTTCCAGGGTTGGTAAGTCTCCTAGGTCCATTTTGATGGTCTGTTGTGGTATGGCATTGAGGGCATTCCTGTTATAGACAGTTTGTTGGTTCAGTAGTTCTTCAAAATGCTCTTGCCACCGCTCATTGATTTCTTTGTTGGTCTTCAAAATGGTACCCCCGTCCATTTTTGCTCTTGAGGGGCACCTGACCTTGTATAGATGGTCCATATATCTCTTTTGTCGCTGTAAAAAATGCCTTGCAATTGTTGTCATCTAAGAGTTGTATTTCTTCAGCCCTTGACTGCCACCATTTATTTTTCATGCCTCGCACCGTTTGTTGTACATCACTTTTGGTTTTTTGATACTGATTTTTTTTTAAATGTAGTTAGGGTCAATAAGTTGTATGAAAGCTTCCCTTTTTCTATTCATGAGCTGTTGCTGTTCCGTTTTGTTTTGATCAAACCAGTCCTCGTGTTTCCTGGTTTTCTACCCAATTGAGTTATCACATGCTTTTCTGATTGCTACTTTTGTTGGGTATTGTTTCCTCCAGGTTTCTTACTAATTCCACGGCATGCTCATCTTCTTTTAGACATTCAACGTTGTATTTTTTGTTGTGTGATTTGTTGTGACATCTTCTTCGAGCCTTTAGATTCAACCTCACAACTGATGCAATCAATCTGTGATCTGACCAGCACTCATCTGCACCAGTTACAGCTCTGGTATGAAGCACATCTTGTTGGTCCCTCTTCCTCACTATGACATAGTTAATCAAGTGCCAGTGCTTTGAACTTGGGTGTTGCCAGGACACTTTGACAAAATTCCTTTGTCTAAAGATAGTGTTGGTGATTATCAAACAGTGTCCCGCAGATTTGGTCAGAAGTAAGGCCCTATTTGCATTGGCTTTACCTACACCGTTATGTCCAATTACACCCTCCCATATATTGTGATTTTTTTTCCTACTCTTGCATTGAAATCACCAAGAATAATACGTTTATCGTGTTGTAGAGATGAGCTCATCTAACCCCACATAGAAAGCCTCCTTAGCTTAGCTTACTCAGTGGCCTAGTGGTTAGAGTGTCCGTCCTGAGATCAGTAGGTTGGGAGTTCAAACCCCGGCCGAGTCATACCAAACACTATAAAAATGGGACCCTTTACCTCCCTGTTTGGCACTCAACATCAAGGGTTGGAATTGGGGGTTAAATCACCAGAAATGATTCCCGGGCACAGCACCGCTGCTGCCCACTGCTCCCCTCACTTCCCAGGGGGTGATCAAGAGGATGGGTCAAATGCAGAGGACAAATTTCACCACACCTAGTGTGTGTGTGACAATCATTGCTACTTTTACTTAACTTTAACTCCTAAGTTTCATTTTCAGCACCTAGTTAGGGCATATGCAGTTAACATGCTGGTTGTGTTTTGAGCTGATTCTCAGAGTCATAAGTCTTTCATTTATAACCACGTAGTTAATTTCTAATGGCAAAGCCTACCCCGTGTGTTCTGGGTGGATCTGCTGCTTTTCCTTTCCAAAAGAAAGAGTAGTTGCCCTGTTCTTCCCTCAACTGGCCTTCTTCCGCTCTCCTGGTGTCTATCAAATTTTAACTTTTGAAGTTCTCTTGCCACAATAGCTGTTCTTCTCTCTGGTCTGTCTGTTTTTTTATTGTCCATTAAAGTTCGTATATTCCAAGTTCCAAGTTTGTACATATTCTTCTTTTTCCTACCGCTTGGGTGGTGCTCCCCTGGGCGCGGCGTCCCAGGCAGAGTATCAATCAATCAATCAATGTTTATTTATTTAGCCCTAAATCACAAATGTCTCAAAGGACTGTACAAACCATTACGACTACGACATCCTCGGAAGAACCCACAAAAGGGCAAGGAAAACTCACACCCAGTGGGCAGGGAGAATTCACATCCAGTGGGATGCCAGTGGCAATGCTGACTATGAGAAACCTTGGAGAGGACCTCAGAAGTGGGCAACCCCCCCCCCCCAAGCCCTCTAGGGGAGTAGGTGACGTAAAACTGTTTAGGGCACCTTTTCTAGCCCCGTCCCAAAATTGGGTGAGCAGAGTGGATCCTAAAAAGGACTATTTAGCCAGAGCACCGCTGACCAACTTGCTGCTTAACTTCAAATCCAGAAGCAAGACCGACAATATAGCAAGTGTTCTTGCTGTAAGTGCCAATTCTGACTAGGAGCTCCCAGCCTCACAAGCCTTACCCCATTGCCAATTCTTGATCGCTGACAGACTTGTACCGTGGTATGATGAAGTAGATGACATAAATGAGATGGACGCCTGTGCGTAACTTTTTTTTTAATGTATCTGAAGTTGCACTTCATCAAACACACAGCACTTGGCAGATTAAGAAGTGGACTCTGTGGCATGGATAACCAAGACAAACGGCACTTCTATGGTCTGTTACAGCCTTCATGCGCCCTCATAGTTGCCTGTTCAGGTGTTGAGGTCTCATTTTCTGTTAGGGTTGTCTTCCTTATGTGGCTCCTTCTAACAAACTTTTCATCATGACTAGTTTACTCCTGGTAGGTGAGTTTTTTGGTTCCTGGGAGTAGTCATGCTTAAAATTTGGTGTACTGGAACTTGCTAGAAGGCCGCTGGCACTCTTGTGCTCATCCGAATGTGATAGATAATGTTTTTGTTCTGCTGGGTGTATAGCCACCCTCCTCATCAAGTGCACTTGATGGGGGGGCCGGTTTAGTCGCTGACGGCTCGACCATGGAACAGGTAGTACTAGTTTACGTGTTACTAGTAGCACTCTCTTGAGCGACATGGCTTCCTAAGGAAACACTTGGCTGTCCAAATACCACCATAATGACAAACATTAAAAATACAATAGCTTAGTAGGCCTAAATATTCATGAAAAAAGGCTGAGGTTTAATTTAATAAATATATTTAATATATTTGGCCACTGTAACATTACACAGAGTTGGAACAGTAACACGGTCTTTAAATATTTGTTTAAGTGATTCTATTGTGTGCCACTAGATGGAGTCTGCATACCACAGTTTGCAGAGCTGTGAATAAGTTGTATTCCGTCACGTGATTTTGGAACAAAAGTAAACAACGTGGTGGGCCACCAAACCAATATGGAGCAAACAGACTGCAAACTGAGTACGCAAGTCTTACCATTAAATTTAAGATAAGGGCAAAAAAAACCCGAAATATGCAATAGAATCTATCGTTATACCATATTTAAAAAAAAAAAAAAAAAAAAAAAAAAAGATTTGTCGAGTGATCCCAAGGATTATCCATCCGTCCGTCGCATTACCAGACAACTCAAACTGTCTGGTGCTCCAGACATCATTCTACATGACAAAACAGATGAAAACAACTTCTTTGTGTGTGGCTGGGTGAAGGAAAATTGTATCAAGACTCTCTCGCATAAATCATGCAGCGTTTTTGCTCTGGTAAGGTTGTATTTCAGGATTTAACTTTACGTCTAGAGCCATGTTTGTTCCACGCTCCGTTTACAAGTATGCTTGTTTTTCCTCGTCTTTATAATATAACTATTAACCCAACTCACCGTTGGGTATGTGCTGAAAGCTTCATTTATGATTGCTGCCTTTGGTCAAAGCTAACCTCTTTTAGGTTTTGCTCACATTTGCTTTTTTATTTAGACTTGCTGAGTTGGTGGTTTACAAAACACTTTCAGAAAAAATGTGTTTTGAATTCCGAAACAATATACACTGAACAAAAATATAAATGCAACACTTGTTTTTGCTCTCATTTTTCATGAACTCAAATATCTAAAACTTTTACTATGTACACAAAAGACCTATTCCTCTCAAATATTGTTCACAAATCTGTCTAATCTTTGTTAGTGAGCATTTCTTCTTTGCCAAGATAATCCATCACACCTCACAGGTGATACCATGACGAGATCCTGAGGCCCATTTTTGTCCCATTCACCCGAGACCATCACGTCATGTTGCAGCATTACAATGCACGGCCCTATGTTGTAAGGATTGGTACACAATTCCTGCAAGATGAAAACATCCTAATTCTTGGATGGCCAGCATACTCACCGGACATATCACCCCCTGTGCATAGAATAGAATAGAATAGAGTTTTATTGTCATTATTGCAATGAACAGGTTCAAACAATATGTTTGGGATGCTGTGAATCGGCATATGTGAGTGCCAGTTCCTGTCAATATCCAGCAACTTTGCACTGCCATTGAAGACGAGTGGACCAAATTCCACAAGCCACAATCAAGAACCTGATCAACTTCATGCGAAAGAGATGTTACACTGTGTGAGGCAAATGGTGGTCACACTAGACACTGACTACTTTTCCGACCCCCCCAGAGTCTCAGTAAAGGCAAAATTGCACATTTCAGGGTGGCGTTTTATTGTAGCCAGCATAAGGCAGACCTATGCAATAATCATGCTGTTTAATCAGCATCTTGATATGCCACACAAGTGAGGTGGGATGGATTATCTTGGAAAAGTGCTCACTAACACGGATTTAGACAGATTTGTGAGCAATTGTTGACAGGAATGTGTATTCTGTGTGTATAGTAAAAGTTTTACGTCTTTGAGTTCACCTCATGAAAAATGGGAGCAAAAAAAATTGCATGTAGGGGAATGTACAATATGTAAACATGACGATGCAGTTTTGCCTGAAAGGGAGTGGGAAGAAGACAATTTATTCAATCCCACCCCCAGTTCTCCATTTAGTGATTAATACATTGAGCTTCACTGTTACTTTGTTTGAGGATTATAATGCAAATGTTATACCATGGTGGCATTACCACAGGTAACAATTATTACACTGTAATAATAATTTGTAGCAACAATGTAGAAAGAATGAACAATAACAGCAGTAATGGACAATATACCAACAATGGTAATTGATAATATCCATCCATTTTCTACCGCTTATTCCCTTTTGGGGTCGCGGGGGGCGCTGGCGCCTATGTCAGCTACAATCGGGCGGAAGGCGGGGTACACCCTGGACAAGTCGCCACCTCATCGCAGGGCCAACACAGATAGACAGACAGCATTCCCACTCACATTCATACTCTAGGGCCAATTTAGTGTTGCCAATCAACCTATACCCAGGTGCATGTCTTTGGAAGTGGGAGGAAGCCGGAGTACCCGGAGGGAACCCACCCATTCACGGGGAGAACATGCAAACTCCACACAGAAAGATCCCGAGCCTGATTTGAACTCAGGACTGCAGGACCTTCGTATTGTGAGGCAGACGCACTAACCCCTCTGCCACCGTGAAGCCCTACTTGACAATATATTAAAGTTAAAGTTAGAGTACCAATGATTGTCACACACACTCTAGGTGTGGTGAAATTTGTCCTCTGCATTTGACCCATCTCCTTGATCCCCCCCTGGGAAGTGAGGGGAGCTGTGGGCAGCAGGGGTGCTGAGTATATAAACGATGGTAAGGAAACATTGAGCACATGTTAACAATATAAGACAGAGTACAAAAGCAATTTAAAAATGAAAGACCTTCCATCCATCCATTTTCTACCGCTTATTCCCTTTCGGGGTCGCGGGGGGCGCTGGCGCCTATCTCAGCTACAATCGGGCGGAAGGCGGTGTACACCCTGGACAAGTCGCCACCTCATCGCAGGGCCAACACAGATAGACAGACAACATTCACACACTAGGGCCATCGCAGGGCCAACACAGATAGACAGACACAATGAAAGACCTTGATCTCTTTATTTGAACCAGACCTGGTGTTTGTATAACAGTTTTAATTGATTAATTGTTTGGTATTGCTTGTGTTGTAAGTCCAGTTTGTTTCAGAGTTTTACCCTGCATGCAGACTCACAAAAACGTTTACGAGTTGTTTGAGCTCTCTGCAATGAGAACTATCCAAAACCTCTCAAGTTATGAGCCCGCACTGTTGTTTAAAAAAAAAAAACGTTGTAGGTTAAGCGCCAATAATTCATTAAATGCTTTCTATAAGCTTATTGATGTATTATATTTAAATTTAGCAACTTCAATTGCATAAACAAATGATTAGTGTGTTCTAAAAAAACAACCGCACTGCTTTTTTCTGTAATTTGATTAGACGATAATTGTGTTCTGGTAAGTATTGTTTACAAATAATATCAAGATAATACTTAAATGGGAAATACTAAACGTTTAAAGTACCGTATTTTCCGCACTGTAAGGTGCACCGCATTATAAGGCGCATAGAATAGATGCTACAGTAGAAGCTGGGGTTACATTATGCATCCTTTTAGATGGAGCTGCGGTAAAGGGAATGTCAACAAAACAGTCAGGCCAGTCAAACTTTATTAATACATTGCAAACCAGTGTTCTGACAACTCCGTTCACTCCCAAAATGAATAAACAGCTGTTTTATTATTTTCCCCGATTCAATAAACACGTAAAAAAAACAGTCCGATACTGTTACGGTAAATTAAACATTAGTGCAATCACGATATCGTAACACTCGAAATAGTGCAAAGCAATAATATATTGATAACATTGGTCAAACGATAATGTCACACAACACACAAAATAAACACGTAAAGCTCACTTTAAGTTATTCCTCATCCACGAATCCCTCAAATTCTTCTTCTTAAGTGTTCGAATCAAACAGTTGGGCGAATACGGCATATAACATGTCCGGCTCCGTCTCGTTGAAGTCGTCATTTAACGAGTAAGTGTCGCTGCTGTTAATGTTAAATTCTCTCGCTGCTGCTCTATTCCCGTGTTCTACTGTGTGACTGATCGCCTTGAGTTTAAACTCTGCGTCGTAAGCGTGTCTCTTAATAGGAGCCATTTTGGGGTCTTTACATAAACACACAGAAACTGCACGTTTCCCGCAGTCATATATACCAGCATGCACCGCACGCTTCGTCTTCTACAGGGGAAAATTAGGTTGCCGGCTGCTTACCGTAGTTGCAAGACCTCCATCCATCCATTTTTTACCGCTTATTGTGGCTCAATATTGGTCCATATATAAGGCGCACCGGATTATAAGGCGCACCGTCAGCTTTTGAGAAAAAAATTTAGGATTTTAGGTGCGCCTTATAGTGCGGAAAATACGGTATATCAAACAAACCTTTAAGAAGTGATCACTGCAAACTTGTGCATTCTTGGGTTGGAGTGCGTGCTATTTTTCTTGTCGTTTTTTGTAAAATCTTGCACTCGTTCGCCCTTCTTGATTACCTCCCAAAGAACTCCGAAGAAACTTTGTCATTTTCGCGTTTTGAACACAGCCTAAAACAACGCAAGTATCGGGCATTTTTCTTCGAGAAAGGCAAAATGGCTCCCAAAACGCTATGACAACAGATGCTCACTGGCTCACCACTCTTTGTGTCTCACATATTTAATGAGCCGGACGTGGCGTTAGGTGAATACAACCTATAGCCAGAGTATCGCCAACTAAACAAGAAACACCATCTTTGCTACCAATGGGGTGTGCGGCTGTGCTCGTAAGCATGCAATTGATGGCATTCTGACGTTAGTTTTTAAGAAATTAACCAAAATAATATGTCTAACTATAGTTATAAACATTTTCCAGCTCATAAACACACAAAAAAACATGCTGTTCTTGCCATGAAGTATAATTTTGGAGCAATTTGATGGCCTTATTTGATGCACTATGCTGCTACATTCATGTAGTGTTAAGTCACCAGCTGGCTCTAATACGCTTCCGCCGGCACAATGAACATCAGAAAATACACCATCCATCCATCCATCCATCATCTTCCGCTTATCCGAGGTCGGGTCGCGGGGGCAGCAGCCTAAGCAGGGAAGCCCAGACTTCCCTATCTCCAGCCACTTCGTCTAGCTCTTCCCGGGGGATCCCGAGGCGTTCCCAGGCCAGCCGGGAGACATAGTCTTTCCAACGTGTCCTGGGTCTTCCCCGTGGCCTCCTACCAGCTGGACGTGCCCTAAACACCTCCCTAGGGAGGCGTTCGGGTGGCATCCTGACCAGATGCCCGAACCACCTCATCTGGCTCCTCTCGATGTGGAGGAGCAGCGGCTTTACGTATAGCTCCTCCCGGATGGCAGAGCTTCTCACCCTATCTCTAAGGGAGAGCCCCGCCACCCGGCGGAGGAAACTCATTTCGGCCGCTTGTACCCGTGATCTTATCCTTTCGGTCATGACCCAAAGCTCATGACCATAGGTGAGGATGGGAACGTAGATCGACCGGTAAATTGAGAGCTTTGCCTTCCGGCTCATCTCCTTCTTCACCACAACGGATCGATACAACGTCCGCATTACTGAAGACGCCGCACCGATCCGCCTGTCAATCTCACGATCCACTCTTCCCCCACTCGTGAACAAGACTCCTAGGTACTTGAACTCCTCCACTTGGGGCAGGGTCTCTTCCCCAACCCGGAGATGGCACTCCACCCTTTTCCGGGCGAGAACCATGGACTCGGACTTGGAGGTGCTGATTCTCATTCCGGTCGCTTCACACTCGGCTGCGAACCGATCCAGTGAGAGCTGAAGATCCCGGCCAGATGAAGCCATCAGGACTACATCATCTGCAAAAAGCAGAGACCTAATCCCGTGGCCACCAAACCGGAACCCCTCAACGCCTTGACTGCGCCTAGAAATTCTGTCCATAAAAGTTATGAACAGAATCGGTGACAAAGGACAGCCTTGGCGGAGTCCAACCTTCACTGGAAACGTGTCCGACTTACTGCCAGCAATGCGGACCAAGCTCTGGCACTGATCATACAGGGAGCGGACTGCCACAATAAGACATTCCGATACCCCATACTCTCTGAGCACTCCCCACAGGACTTCCCGAGGGACACGGTCGAATGCCTTCTCCAAGTCCACAAAGCACATGTAGACTGGTTGGGCAAACTCCCATGCACCCTCAAGAACCCTGCCGAGAGTATAGAGCTGGTCCACAGTTCCACGACCAGGACGAAAACCACACTGTTCCTCCTGAATCCGAGGTTCGACTATCCGGCGAAGCCTCCTCTCCAGTACACCTGAATAAACCTTACCGGGAAGGCTGAGGAGTGTGATCCCACGATAGTTGGAACACACCCTCCGGTCCCCCTTCTTAAAGAGAGGGACCACCACCCCGGTCTGCCAATCCAGGGGTACCGCCCCCGATGTCCACGCGATGCTGCAGAGTCTTGTCAACCAAGACAGCCCCACAGCATCCAGAGCCTTAAGGAACTCCGGGCGGATCTCAGAAAATACACAACAACCAAAAATGAATTTATTACCCTCATTTTGCCAATATCCTCATCAGCTTTGGACCAAAAACTCGACTTGCGGATCACAAAACAAACGAACAAGCACTCGGCGAGTCTAAAAAAAATCACTGTGGGAAACGATCAATTTCAAAGATATTTGGCAGACTCGCAGATAAATCCATAATTAATATTTTAATAGGAATTTCAATCATGTTTTTACTCACAGATTCAAGACGAGCCATGCCTCGGCGGTGAGCAGCTTTTAAGCTCTTAACTGCTACAAAGATAGGATAACCCTCCAAAACAGAAATCAACGTCGGTGTTAAAAAACGCAGCTCTGTTCAGCTCTCCATTCTGCAGTCATATGCGGCTTCTGGTCAAATAGTTGTCAGAAATCTTGTCTTTACAATTGTAAAAAAAAAGGTCTTCAGAGGATACAGGAAAACGGGTCCTTTCTTAGCGCGTCAGCTTTCTTAGCCCCCAAGCAGCATACAACACGGCATGTTTATGCGGCGGAAAACTAAAAATCTAGCGAGGAGGTACAATACAGCATAGTGTAAGCATCAAAGTTGGTAGCAATCATGGCGCTCTGAAGTCACCTGAGTGCCTGTTGACCAATTATTGAGAAGATCGTCTGAAACCAGGTTTGTCAAACTCTCTATACACGGCTTTGAGAATCATTCAAACGATTAATCAAAGCAACAAAATATAAAACAAATCAGTTGAGCTGATTGAAAATTGTAGTCGTTTTGTTTTTTATGAGTGGCTACACATTTAATGATAGCCAACGTTAATAGCTAAACTCTGCCAAATCGCTATCATTAGTTGACAAAGACATGCGCCTGGGGATAGGTTGATTGGCAACACTAAATTGGCCCTCTTGTGTGAATGTGAGTGTGAATGTTGTCTGTCTATCTGTGTTGGCCCTGCGATGAGGTGGCGACTTGTCCAGGGTGTACCCCGCCTTCCGCCCGATTGTAGCTGAGATAGGCGCCAGCGCCCCCCGCGACCCCGAAAGGGAATAAGCGGTAGAAAATGGATGGATGGATGGATGGATAGTTGACAACACACAAAGCTAAGTGTGTGCTTTTGTGGGGCAAATTTACACGCTCAAAACAGGAGGAAGAAAAACAATGTAGCCGCATGAAAGTAGCTAACCACCTCTTTAATCTTTTGACAAGTTTTCCGGATTGATGAACCTGGAAAATTAACTCTATATATTAAGCGGTAGGAAATGGATGGATGGATGGATATTCACTATAACAATAATATCAGACGGCAGAAAATGCAAAATAAATCTTGTTTTTATCGAGGAATATCTTCATTCTAAGAACAACAATTATCGTTTGCTGTTTTGATTGAACAAAATTCTAACAAATAAAAACCTCCAAACAAAGTGGTTGAAAACACTATTAACATATTAACCCTGACAGTCTGGAAAAGGTGCATTCACTTTCCAATTATTAAATACGCTCACATTAACATCAGGTGTTGTCAGAACTACAATAGAACTACTGTCACTTCCTCTTTTGATTTATTCTGCGATTTGTGTAGGCAATAAACTAGTTAATACTTGCTGCTGGTTTCTAGCCTTGCAGCTGGGTTATTAATACTATAAATCAGTTACCTAATGGCTCTCCCTTTTATTTAGTTACTGGTTTTGTGTTTGGTGATATCTTAAAGCTGTCCAGTCCTTAGCCCTGTGGTTTTCTTCTGCACAAGGCAGCTTTTTGAAGTACATTTCATTTACTTCCCTTGGGGCATTTAGAGGCATTTGACAGTGCAAAAAGACAGTTTTTTGATATAAGACTGTTGCAAAATGAATGTATTTTTCATGCAGTCTTAGTATTATGTGCAAGCTTTCTTTACAAACCTGGATGATTGGCATTTATGCATCTTTCCATCAGGGCACAATATTCCCACTTGTGTCAACAGTTGTCCAATTATTGAGCTTGGTCCTTCAGTCTCCCTGAACCCTTTGTATGTCTGGTGTGCACTAAACCAGCAGTTTCCATGGAAACAGACGGTCTGCGTAACCAATTCTTGTGGCCTTGCAGCACTTTTAAACTGAACTTGCGGGTTGATTGGATTTATTCATTTGTTACATGTTGAGTTTTTCAGCGCAAAAGTGACCCTCGTTTGTCACTTTTGAACTCAATGCAGCTTTTCTCTTTTAATTGCACTTGCTAAAGCATTTGTTGAAGTGAGCTTCACCCTTTATCACCTGTATTTATATTGTAAAACATAACTGTTTTATGTTCTATATAAAAAAATGGCTTTAGAGGTACTTTTTTTGTGTTGCAGCCTGAGAGTGAAGTGTCAACGACTGCAGAAGACTATTCCTCAGAGGTAAGATGATGGGTTTTTTTTTAATATTAGCAAGAAACTTTACACAATTGTGTTTTTTTTGTTTTTTTACTTTTGCAGCCAAATATATGTTAGATTTTCCAACTTAAATATTTGTGTTACTCATACATGGGTAACTCTTATAAATAGCCACATAATCTGTCCCCAAAATGACGTTTTTGGCTCACACTTTGTGAATTAGCAGGTCAATGGCTGCCGTGAGATGACGGACAATCTAATGACGTCCTCCAAGGATTTTATTTGGGTACAGTAATCCCATCAGGCAGCTCTGCTCGCTGCTCTAATAGCGAAGCCGTCGTCTGCCGCTGCTGACTGTGCATTCATTCAACATGTTAAAGATTCACTAACGATGCCTTTCTAATGATTCGCTTTATACTAACATTTTTGAAAATAATCTTGGTGAGCAAGGTGACAACTTTCATTATGGAAGGAGTGAATGCTGCAGTCATATTACAAGAGAGGAAGCATGAAGTGGACGTGCTGATGAATTAAGGGAATGAAAGCAGAGATGTGGTTAAAAAAATGTTATTTGGAAAATAGTAATCAAGATCGTATGCATTATGTACAATGGAACTTCGTTTTACAGACTTAATTGGTTCTTGAACGGTGATTGTTAATCGAAAAGTGTAGTGAAGCAACTTTCTCAATTAACAATGTAAATATAAATAATGGGTCACCGTCCCAGGCTCAACGAAAGTCCATATTTTTATGAAGCTTTGTACACTTTGAACACAATATAATGTGCTGTACACTACTGTATATCAAACAAACATAACAAGGGGGTGATGGATAATTTTTGTCTTCATCAACAAGCCAAACCAACAACAAAAAGCTGCTGCCCTCTGTATGCAGTGCTCTATCAGCACTCGCACACACACTAATGATAAGAAATCACAAAAATACTTAACTTTAACAACCATATTACTACAATGATAAACATTAAAAAAAGTTAAATCCATCCACTTACATTAACATTGGCAGAGGAGCTGAAGAAACAGAGAAAGAAAAGGAAGTGGACGGGGTTTGGGGCTGTGTTTGCGTGTGTGCTTTTGTGCCACTGAATGGCAGGTAGTGTCTTTTCCTCTGCTGTGATGGCCGCCCCGGTACTGTGTTCTCTCGTTGTCCTTGCGTTTTTCTTTGTTTCTTGCATTGAACCACAGTCTTGCATTGAAGCATAGTCTACCAAGTCAAATTCCTTGTGTGTTAAACATACTTGGCCATTAAATCTGATTCTATATAAGCTGCTATAGCATTTTTTTCCAGAAAAGTCCGGGCCCATCACAATTAAAACTTGCTATGGTAAATTAGAGGGATTTTACATCGAGGTTCCACTGTATTTCTAACACTAGCTACGCATGCTCTCTCAAATCTCTCTGCTTACCCAGCTAACTGCTGCTGCATTGGTGATGATTAATTAGCCTGTCTTCTTTTCAGTAGTCTTAATATCTCCTATTTACCTGTTCAGGAGGAGGCGGAGCCCCTACCGGAGTTGATGAAGGAAGGCAGGATGCAGGACATCGCAGACTCGCTGGCAGTCAAGACCCAAGCAGTGGAGGAACTGAGTCAAGAGCTGGAGGAAATAAGGGCTGCATTTGGAACGGAAGGTGTGCAGAAGGTAAATGTCGATGAGATGGGAAATCTCATATCTTAGGATGGGTTCAAATGCTCAATGCTATCTTATGATTCGTAGTTGCAGGACTTTGAGGCCGCACTGAGGCAGAGAGATGGTATCATTACCCAGCTCACTGCAAACCTGCAGCAGGCTCGCAAAGAAAAAGACGAGATAATGAAAGAATTTCTGGAGCTGACGAAGCAAAGCCAAAAACTCCAAATACAATTTCAGCAGGTTGTTTTTTTAAAAAATTATATTATTTGGAATTGTACATGGTGTTATAGAACCTCAGCCTTTATTCACAGCTGCAAGCTGGGGAAACGATGAGGAACACTAGCCACAGCAGCACAGCAGCTGACCTCCTTCAGGCCAGAGAGCAGCTAGTGCAGTACCAACTGCAGCTAGACGAAGCCAACAACGAAGCCAGAAAGAGCCAGGAGAGGAGCCGTGAGCTCATCAGCCAGCTCCAGCACAAACTGAGCGACGTGGAGATGGTGAGAACTTCCAAGAAAAGGTGAATAGAAAATGGATGTTCTTCTTGTTTGTCTGATGCTTGGCTTTTATTGTAGTCAGGGAGAAAATCAGAGGAGACATTAACACAAAGGATACATGAGAGGGATGTGCTTATAACTGAAAAGGAAAAGGTCATCATGAATCAGGAGCAGTCTCTGACACAGTTGAGAACAGCAGAGGAGGCTCTTGCCAAAACGTTGAAGGAGAAAAATCAGCTGATATCTGAGCAGATGGCCATGATCAAAGAACACGAGCAGTCATTAACTCACTTCAGAGAAGAAGTTGCTGTTTTGGGAAGGACAACAAATGACAGCATCATTCAGCCGTCTGATGATAAGGATTTGATTATAACAGAGCAAGAGAGAATCATTTCAGATCGGGATTGTTCTCTTAGCCAGCTGGAGGAGGAGATGAAGACGTTGCAGCAAAACCTGTGCGGCCTCCAACAGCGAGTGGCTGCACAGGAATTGGAGCTTGAAAGATGTCTGGGCGACCTGGAACGCACTAAGTGTGATTTAGAAAGCTGTAAATGCGAATTGGAGAGATGTAAATTACAGCTGACAAAAGAGCAAGATGAGCTGCAAAGCTGTAAAAGTGACCTTGTGAGCTCTCGTGACAAGGAGCGAATGTCATCAGATGAGATCAAGCAGCTCATGGGAACAGTGGAGGACCTGCAGAGGCGCTGTCACCAGGGGAGTCTCTCTGAAGGAGACGCTGTGCAAAGAATGCAGGAGGATACCACCAGGAAGCTGGATCTTCTCAGGGCAGAGCTTGACGAGATGTACGGACAGCAAATTGTCCACATGAAGCAGGAGGTCAACCTGCGTCACACGGTTCGTTTGGAGGAACTGGCGGCGGAACATCATGAAGAGATTGAGCGTCTTCAAGGACAAAGATCCACTGAGATGGAGACTCTCACTGCTAAGATCAGGGAGCTTCAAGAGACATTAGATCAATCCCAATTGAGCCATAATAAAACGAAGCATGAACTTACTCAAGAAAAGCGCAACCTCAAAGCTAAAATTGAGAACCTCCATCGAGATCTTTGTTCAACAAAGGAAAAAGTGGTACTGGTATCCAGCAGTTTTGTCTCGCAGGCAAACCATCAAAGCGAGCTGCAGCGCCTTCAGGAGACCATTAGTGACCTGCAGTGCCAGCTGGCCGCTGCTCACGAAGCTGCGCTGGAGAGCGAAACAAAGCACGAATCAGAGACGACTAACTACAAGATCAAGCTGGAGATGATGGAGAGGGAGAAGGATGCCGTTCTGGACCGCATGGCCGAATCGCAGGAAGCCGAGCTGGAGCGATTGCGAACTCAGCTTCTGTTCAGTCACGAGGAGGAGCTTGAGCAACTTAGAGAGAAACTCCAGAGAGAGAGCTTCCTCAACACTGAAAACCTCCTCAACGAAGCTTCTCTCAAACACCAAAAAGCTCTGGATGACTTTCGCCTGGTTTATGAAGATGAGCTGCATTTGTTACAAAAGGAGAAGTCTGCTTTTTCTACAGAGAGAGAAGAGCTCATGCACCAAATTCTTGGCCTCAAAGATGATCTGAAGCTGGCGTTTGACAGCTCCAAAGCAGATGAGCTCGTGCAGCAGCTTGAGGAGCTTCAGGTGGAGCTCAAAGATCTCAGGAAGGGAGGGGATCAGCGGGTGAGACTGGAGAGGGAAATCCAGATGTTACTGAAAAAGACGGAGGTGCTTGAAAATCAAACACGAGAGAAAGAACAATGTTGGGAGAGCCAACGGAAAGCACAGCAGCAGGACGTGGACTTGAAAATGGCCAATTTGGAGACACTTAAAGCGGAGTATGATCAAATGCAGTGCCAGGTGGCTGAGCTCAGTGAGCAAATCTTAAAGCAGCGTACCACATTCTCCTTTGCCGAGAAGAACTTTGAAGTGAACTACCAGGAGCTAAAGGAGGAATACAGGAGCCTTGTGGAGGCTAAGAAACACCTGGAGAAGAGAACGCTCAAGGAAGCACTCGAGTATGAGGCCAAAATAGCTGGCCTCCAGTCACAAGTTCAGGAATTGGACATCATGAAGGTAAAAATGCAAGAGCAGTGCAGGGAGGTTGAAGAAGTTGTGGTGAACAAAGATACTACTGAGCTCATGGGAAAGCGTAATGTTACACTGAGTGAGAAGGAAGGCCTTAATGTGAGGCTTTCTGAAGTTACAAAGCAACTGGTGTTGACTGAGGAGAAAGTAGGGCGGCTGGAAGAGGAACTGAAGGATGTGAGACAGAAAAATGCAAGGTTTGTCGCTCAAAATCAAAATCTTTCCCAAGAGGTTAAAAGAATGAGAAGTCTGGACGGAGAAGGAAGGGTTAAGTCCCAGCAAGAAGAACTGAAGTCTGGGGGCTCTTTTGAGGACCCTCACACTCGCATTCAGTCTCTTCGAGGCAAGATTGAGACTCCGCACTCACTTTCAGCAGAGAGAGACTATATCCAGCAGAGGCTTTCTCCACCTCCAGCTGCGGTCCAGTCTTCAGGGGAGGGTCCTGTCGAAGGACGAGTCCCACAGAAGCTGTCAGTGTCAGGCTCAAACCGGCGCAAAAGGAGGCAGAGGTTGAAGCAGGAGCGCAAAGTGAGTGGCACCGAAGCTGGAAAGCAGGAGGAGGAGGAGGAGGAAGGCACAGCTGCAAGTGCTGCAGAACCAAAGATGCAGACCCAGAGCCAGGTTCTCTGCGATGAGGATTCGGCTGCCGGCACCATCAAGCAGGTATGACACTCGCATGCATTCACTGCATCAGCCTTTTGTCTCTGCCCTGTTTTTCATGTTGCTCGCATGATGATGAAAGGGCATTTCACACTGAAATATGAGCAATGATCGTTCCTCACTGGAGGCACAATGATAAAGCTTAGTCTCTTAGGTGCAGTGACAACCTAACTGTTGCATCGCTGCAATTGTTTTTATGTCTGTGCAACTCATTAAGTGTGGTTGCTATTGCAGAAAAAAAACCCATAAAATACAGCAACAAGTATTAAGACTCCATCAATATGCTGCTCATGTCTACTTTTAAAGGGGTTCTCTGCAAAATGTCTGTATATTTGAAGCTGCTCACCCTTAAAAAAAAAATAAACATCTTTGAGGTTTCTGTCAATTTTGCAGGAACAGTGAGTTGTTTAAGGTTAGATGCCATTTTAACCCTGTACTCACATGTGCGTTAAGTTGTATTAATTAAGCAAAAAGATACCGTATCTCTTCCATTTTGCGTGTGTCCGTGGGAGGGTGCGGGCATGTGTGCGTGTGCTTGCACTTTCTCACCTTGAGTTGGAACACCAGACTTAGTTTGCTGTCACGTGCCCTAATAGACAGTAGTATCACAACTGTTGCCATGGGAAAGATAAGGCCCTTAAAATAAAGACGCTAATAAAAAAAAAAGCATTGTAAAGTGAATAAAAAATAATGAAAGACATCAGAGCATCTTAAGCATTAAAGTTGAGTTGAGTTGAGTTTAAGTTTATTTTGAACATGCATGCATACAACATGATACATCACAATTTCTAATTTCTCTTGTAAACATGTTCGAAAAGGAGTAGGAAGAAGCAGAGCTTATTTAATCCTACCCCTTTTCTTTTACATAACAGTTGCTAAATTTAAAAGTGAGAACAGTAAATACATTTCACTGCTGAGACTGATTTTTGCAAATTATACAAAGTGTATATTGCACCTGCTTCTTCACCAGGTCAACAGACCCGAGGGAGAAAACCACTCAGGGTCAGTCGGATGTCCGGGAGTGGTGGAACAGACACCTGAGCATGTAAATATACATCATTTTATATACTGTGTATGTATTTTCTATTGTACTAATTGTACTGCATTTTGCCAAGTATCCAGAAAGGTGCTTATTAACCAAATTATCTTTTTTTTGTATTACATTTGTTTACTAAATGTGCCAATTGCTTTTAAAAGGCTCATGTTAGGATTTTTTTATACCTGTAAAACACTACTTTGTGGTGTACATAGCATGTAATGGTGGTTCTTTGGTCAAAATCTTACATAGATTATTTTTTATAGACAGTCTTCAAGCTACTTTCTGACTCTCTTCAGGATGCGCAGTTTTGTGGGCGGTCTTATTTACATGCCTACACTTCGACTGCATCTTCTACCAGCCATCTTTGTTGTAGTTTTTAGTGCTTCCATAACAAGCCTACTGTTAGATGTAAATTCGAACTATACGCTATTTTGTATTACAAATGGCAACTGCGGAGGATGTATGTGCATGTACGAGCCAGTCTGCCCTGCCACAAGAGGATAGAAAAAAGTAAGTTATTGACTATAGCGTCGAACTACAATGACGCAACAATCTTCGGGTAAATTTCGACCATATACAGAGACATCTGCTGGCGTCACGACTGGGAAAAATGTCACACGTTGGGGCAATTCCAAACGGCTCATTTGGAGGAAGTATGAAGGAAGGCAATGTTGTTCAACAGATATCTCTGCCATGCCTCTATGGTTTGGTTTTACATTTTCGGGGGTAATTCCGATCCCAAATACACAAACATGGGTACCAATAGGTAAGAAAAGTTAGTTTTGCTTAATAGGTCCCCTTTAAAAATGTTCTATTATAGAATAAACCATAACTAACTAACCATGACTAAAATAATTTCTATATTACACAGATGCCTATAGGGCGCAACCTTTCCAATGTATTTTACACAGTATATCCCGCCCTCTTTTGACTTCTTGTACGTAATTGCTATGAAAGTGATAAAAAAATTGATTGAAGGAATTTCAGAACCATTGATGTATATCAGCAATCTATCATTTCAAACTGGCACATTCCCAGATGAAATGAAAATAGCAAAAGGTGTACCGATTTACTAGACTGTTTCTTTACTACCACATTTTTCAAAAATCATTGAAATATTATTCAACAACAGATTGAATAAATTCATGAGCAAAAGTGGAAAATTAATATGGTTACAGAGCCAACCCTTCAACATCAAAGGAATTAATCAAATAGAAGAAATTACCAATGCATTAGATGGTAAACAGTGTGCAGCGGCAGTATATATTTAACAAAAGCATTCGACACGTTCAATCATCAAATCTTGATAAACAAATTAGAATGTTGTGGCATCAGAGAATTGGTTTTAAACTGGGTAAGAAGTTATTTAACCAACAGGAAACAATACGTAAAGATAGGTGAAAATATGTCAACAGTGCTAAATATATCTTGCAGCGATCAATACTAGGACCAAAATTGTTCAATCTTTATACAAGCCTTTGTAAAATTACTAAGGACTTTAGGTTAGTGCTATTTACAGAAGACATGGCTGCTTATTGTTCAGGAGAGAACACACGGAAGCTAATGCAGTTAATACCAGAAGAAATTAATAAAATGAAGATATGGTTTGACAAAAACAGACTATCTTTGAATTTCAGTAAAACTAAAATAATGCGATTTGGTAACAGTAAAAGTAAAAGTCAAACGCAAACACACATACGCAGTAGACATTGAATGAGTAAAAGAAACCAACTTTTTGGGTGTAGTAATAGATGATAAAATGAACTGGAAATCTCATATAGAAATATAGAAAATAAAGTGGCAATACATATTTCAATAATGAAAAAAGCAGAATATGTTCTAGACCAAAAATAATTACATATTCTCTGCTGCTCTGTTACCATATCTGAGTTATTTTGCAGAATTATGGAGAAATAACTACAAAACTACAATCAATTCACTAACTGTTACAAAAAAGGTCAGTTAGAATAATACATAATGTTGGATACAGAGAACATACAAACCCCTTATTTATTAAATCAAAAATATTAAAATTCAAAGACTTGTTGCATTTGCAAACAGCCAAATCTATGCACAAACAACATCAAAGGGGACAGAATGGCACTTTTATAATTACATAGGCTGGGCAAATTAGCGCTAATGCATGATGCACAGGCAGTAGAGACCTCGGCTTTTCATTTATTGCTCAACAATGATGCTAATTGGCTTGTTCCTGTTTCCCGTCATTGAAGTGGGATTAGTTGAAATATGTCTAATAATAAATCATCACCGATGAGAAGCAAAAACAAATGTGCTGTGCTCGTAATTTCATTTAAATCTGGCAATTATAATAGATCACAAAAAAGTGTGTATGTGTATTCTCTTGTGCTTTGTATTTGTCATATTCGTACTTTTTCCAATATTAAGGGCGAGTGCAGGCTGCAGTTGGAGGCGCAACGCATCAGTCTGACTCAGATGCACACTGCCCAGATGGAGCTGCTGCAGGAGGAGGCGGGCGACACTCTAAACCAGAAAAATGCAATGAGGGAAGGTGAGCTTACATGTTGTCCGTCTATTGTTTTATGTAATAAAGCCGGCTGTTATTAGCTTGTAATTTCCAGAGGGAACATTTAAGCCATTCTAATCTGTTCCACTGATTAGATCCAAAGGACCAGGGCAGTAAACTGGAAAGGTTGAAAATAGAGGCGCAGGAGAAGCAGCGACGTCTGGAGGAGAGTCACAGACAAGAGATAGAGCATGTCCAAGCGAGTCACAGACAAGAGCTAGAGCGTGTCCGAGCTCACTACCAGCAGAGGGCCATGGAGACGCAGGATCACTACACCACCGAGATCCACATGCTGCAGCAGAGACTGCAGGAGGTCACAGGATTACAGGTGCACTACAGGTGAGGGTGCTTCACAAACGGGTGTATTTTCAGATATTTTCTTGTTTGAGCCATCTTTTACTAACTGTATTGGATCCAATGAGACTGTGAATAGCATTTGTGTCACCTCTGTGGGTTGTGGTCGAAATGCTTGGAAATACATGCTAGCATACATGCAAGCCTAACATTTTATCATCAGTAGACAAATTAGTTGAATTAGAATAAATTAGTTTTAGTTTTACACACATATGCAACACTAAGGATAAAAAAATTATGGAAAAACAAAAAAATTATGGATGCGACAATTGATCGGCCCTCGATCAGTATCCAACAGGTTTTTCTGTCTGTTTAGTAAACTATATAGTGTTTATTTAATGACAATCATTATCCAACAGGTTTTTCTGTCTGTTTAGTAAACTATATAGTGTTTATTTAATGACAATCACAAAAGCTAATGCTTTTAGCTGACAATTGATTTGTTTTTGATCCCCTTGTTACGAACTGTTTACCGTTGTTGGTCTGGACCCCAGAATGCAGGCAAAGGGCAGGTGAGGACCCATTTACTATTACTAGTATTATTATTATTATAGTGCAGCAGGGAAATGCACTGGACGCACAGGGAACGCTATGCACTATGTTGAAATACAAAGCAAAAGGATCATAAGAACATGAATGGGAAAGGAGTGACAGAAGAGGATGTGGAAAAAATACCCGCACTAAACAGAAAATTATGCAAAATACAGGAAACTAATAATCGAGTCAAAACTTTCATGTGAAATAATGACACTCCTGGCCGACAGCAGCTAACATTTGTACACAGAGTTGAGTTACTCCCGCAAGTTCATAATCACCTATTGCCGCAAATAAAACTGTATCGCCTACAAGTATCAATATTATTGGAGGACAAGGCAAAACATTAAACACTACCGTAAGTAAGAGCAAGCAGGAGCAGACAAGAAGGCATGTTCATCGCTTAACAAGCTGTTAAGATAGGTTGAAACAACTCAAGAAATAAGAGCTTGGTAAACTTTAATAAGTCTAGATGGAACTGCGTTACTGTAGAAAGAAAGCAACTATTAACAAGAAATTAATGACTAAAATCCTAGGAGTGGAGAAAGAGGATAATATAACTGCAACTGAGTAGCATGGACTGTGAAGTGGCCAGGCATATGTACAGTAAGGGGAGGGTGTATACATCCATATATCTGTAGCATCAATACCACAGGTGGTATCAGTATATGATCGATACTAGAGTGATTAGATTGCTATTTTATTCTAAACATTTGTTTATTAAGTTTTTTTTAAATAGCCAAAAGTGCATCAATTGCTGTCCCCCATCCAAAAGAAAGAAGAAAAACAAAAAACAAAACACAGACAGATATTAACATAAAACCACAGACCGGTGCCTTTCTGAATGGCCCCAGTGAGATACAATGACCAACAAGCAAACAAAGGGCTCATCAACAACACACACTTCAATTTTGTTTCAATCGGGGTTAATTAAGAGATTAGTAATTTCGT
This sequence comes from Nerophis ophidion, assembly GCF_033978795.1. Lineage (NCBI taxonomy): Eukaryota > Metazoa > Chordata > Actinopteri > Syngnathiformes > Syngnathidae > Nerophis > Nerophis ophidion. The sequence goes on along the minus strand of NC_084614.1, from coordinate 23,932,928 downwards.
CATATCTTTGAACACGACCCCACAGCTCTTAAAACTTTGCAGTACAAACATTCAATGTCAGCCCAATATTTTTCAGTTTTAGAAAATAAAGAAAAAAAGCTGTTGTCTTCCAATGTAACACAATGAGTCTTCTAGCCATTAAAGTAGTGAATGCTACAAAATAATTTTTGGATTTGTCGAGAGTTCATAACTGAGGTGCCACCCGAAATAGTCCACTTAGAGGATGGGTGGGCAAACTTGTTGGCTGACGGGCCACATTAGCTTTTGAAATTTGACAGACGGGCCAAGAGAGCACATGATGCATTTCAAAGCATATAAAATCTGTTGGAACTAAGAATAGGCTTCTCAAACATTGCCAATTTTAATCATTGATTGATTGATTGATACTTTTATTAGTAGATTGCACAGTTCAGTACATATTCCGTACAATTGACCACTAAATGGTAACACCCGAATAAGTTTTTCAACTTGTTTAAGTCGGGGTCCACGTTAATCAATTCATGGTACATCAATGTTCAACAATATTATATCAGAATATTAAAGAAACATACAAAAGTTATTAAAGGGTTATTAACACTTACAGTGTCTTTTAGGGGAAGCAGTGATGTTGATCCCCCTTTTTGGCCAGTGCGTCAAAGTCTAGTATCAGTTTTGTTGTGGCAATTCTCAGAACAGATCTTTGCTCAATTCTGTTTTAATATTTGGCGGGGCGGAATAAAGGGACCAACGGGCCGGATGTGGCCCTCGGGCCGTATTTTACCCACCCCTAACTTAAAGGATTCATTTCAATCCTTTTGCCAGTGACCACAGGCGAAGTGTTGAAAATGTTTGTCCAATAGCTGTTCAGGGACAGGCAGAGCCAAAACATGTATTATATTTGCTGGAGCCTGTTTACACCAATCACATAACACAGGTAGGCCATCATATATATTCGCTAATTGGACCTTGGTATAATAAGTGTGATGTATTAGCTCAGGGATCACCAACCTTTTTGAAACCAAGTGCTATTTCTTGGGTACTGATTAATGCGAAGGGCTACCAGTTTGACACACACTTAAATGAATTGCCAGAAATAGCCAATTTGCTCAATTTACCTTTAACTCTATGTTATTATTAATAATTAATGATATTTATCTTTGTGGAAACACTGATCATCTTAAAGATTTCTCACAAGAAATAGATCATTTTGATGACATGTTTTAAATAGGTTAAAATCCAATCTGCACTTTGTTATAATATATAACAAATTGGACCAAGCTGTATTTCTAACAAAGACAAATCATTATTTCTTCTAGATTTTCCAGAACAAAATTTTTAAAATAAATTCAAAAAACTTTGAAATAAGATTGAAATTTGATTCTACAGATTTTCTAGATTTGCCAGAATATATATTTTTCTAATTTTAATCATAATATTTCACAAATATTCTTCGTCGAAAAAACAGAAGCTAAAATGAAGAATAAATACATTTAATCAAAATGTATTTATTAATCTTTACAATCAAAAAATTAATTTACTTGAACATTGATTTAAATTGTCAGGAAAGCAGAGGAAGGAATTTGAAAGGTAAAAAGGTATATGTGTTTAAAAATCCTAAAATCATTTTTAAGGTTGTATTTTTTCTCTAAAATTGTCTTTCTGAAAGTTATAAGAAGCAAAGTAAAAAAATTAATGAATTTATTTAAAAAAGTGAAGACCAAGTCTTTAAAATATTTTCTTGGATTTTCAAATTGTATTTGAGTTTTGTATCTTTTAGAATTTAAAATGTTGAGCAAAGCGAAACCGGCTTGCTAGTAAATAAATAAAATGTAAAAAATAGAGGCAGCTCACTGGTAAGTGCTGCTGTGACAGACTCACGCCGTCGTCTTGCAGGTTCCATGGACCACCAAGGAAGGACATGACTTCGAGCAGGTTTGACTTGCTTTATTTTCCCACACAAGCTTGTCTGCGGTCGGGTCGCTCTTCCGCTGCGTCTCCCGTCTCCCTCTGCTGCTCGCTCCACCATCTGCTTTTCAGCAGCCCGTACTTCAGTCCGCCTCTCCTTGTCTTCGTCGTTGTATGTGTTTTTCTCGCCATCACCAGCCCCGTTCTCTCCTCCTTCTCCCCTGTTATACAGCGAGAGGAGATACGTTAATCGTGAACAGGTGCGCGATCCACACACCTGATCTTGTTTGTGGCGTCACTCCCGGCACGCCCCGCATCGCCGCTCGCTCGCCATCCCCGCCTCCTCGCCGCCATCTTGGGCTGGGCTCAAGCGTGCCATGCCTCTCTGTCGGACCGTCGGCTCCGCTTCTCCACAGCTGCTATTTGAGCTATTTTTAGAACAGGCCAGCGGGCGACTCATCTGGTCCTTACGGGCTACCTGGTGCCCGCGGGCACCGCGTTGATGACCCCTGTATTAGCTTGTTTGAATAAGGCTGTGTCTAGCACAAATTAAATACTTATAACCTCTATGGCCCTGCGATGAGGTGGCGACTTGTCCAGGGTGTACCCCGCCTTCCGCCCGATTGTAGCTGAGATAGGCGCCAGCGCCCCCCGCGACCCCGAAAGGGAATAAGCGGTAGAAAATGGATGGATGGATATAAACTCTACTTAAGATCGCTGTCCAATTATCCTCAGACAGACTCATACTCAAAGACTGGGATTTGTTTATAAAATTGGGTGTAATTGAGCCTTTTAAAGTTGGAAGTGATGTCAAAAACACATCTAAAACGGTCAGTCGGTAATTTTGTGAACTTTGGGAAAGTGTTGCGAACAAAACAGCGACTCTATAGATACTTAAAGAAATGTTGCTTAGGGAGTGCAAATGTATTACATAGTTGCTAAAAAAAAGAGGTAAAACTGTTGCCAATGTATACAATATATATATATAATGTATATAATAATGTTGTTGATCCCCAGTCTTGACCGCCTTAAAAAAGCCCTATGTATAAGAAAGGAAGGGAAAGCATGATTAGCAGTGATGAGTGCCAGACTAGAAATAGTCTGTATACCAAAATAGCACTTGAACTGAACCCAAATTTTGAATGAGGCTTTTACGATTAAGGTAGATAAGTCAATGGAAGAGTGAGTCAGAGCTCCAAGAGAAACTAGTTTAGTTGAGATTGACTCCATATTGCAGCCAATATTTAGGAATTCTAATATTGGTGGCCCAGTAAATAAATCTAAAATTAGTTCAACACCTCCCGTTGATTTGGGTCTTTGCAAATACTGTTTACGTAACCTGTCTGTCTACTTATTCCAAATTTAGTCAAGAATCTGACCTAATCTGATTTACAAAAGAAGGACTGAGGGAGAAAAAGTGGTATGAATTGGAACAGATATGAACATTGCGGAACAAAGCTGCAAGCGTTCGCATAACCTGCATACCGAAGTATGTGAACCATTGCGAGGAACTTTTAAAGGGAAAATTGTGCAGAGGATATTTTTTAACAGCATAATTTATAGGAAATGTATATATATATATTTTTTTACCTAAGTTCAATTTGTAACCAGACACATGACCAAAAGCTTGAAAACTACCCAGGGCGGCCGGGACTGACACGGAAAGGTTGGAAACAAATATGAGGAGGTCATCTGCGTAGAGAGATACTTTCACCTGCATATTGTGCCTACCTGTAATAAGCGGGTTGTGGAAAAGCACTGTTGACAGACCCTCAATGGCAAGAACTTAAAGCAATGGGCTGAGAGGACAGCTTTGCCGCCTAGAACGACAGAGGCAAAAGTATTGATCGGATATTATTTGTCCTGACAGAGGCAACCGAGGATAAACAGAGAAGTTTAACCCATGAAATAAAATTATTACCGAAACCGAATTTTTCCAGGACATAATATAAATAATCCCACTCCACCCTGTTAAAAGCCTTTAGCGCATGCAGTGATATCAATGCCTCTTGGGTGTTGGAAGCAGGCCCATTATACAATGTATTGAAAAGATGTCAAAGAGTAGAAAATAAGTGCTTTTTTTTTTAATTAACCCAGTTTGATCTGCAATAATCAGCTGGGATAGGCTACAGACACCCCCACGACCCTGAGAGGGACGAACGGGAGAAAATGAATGGATGAATGATCTGTATTTATAATATAAGGAAGAATGGTGTCAAGATGTAAAGCTAGCAGATTACACAATAATTTCAAATCCACATTCAACAGGCTAGTAGGCGATACGAAGTGCACAAAGATGGACCGGGGGCACCCATTCAGTTCCAGAGATCTGCTGCTTTGTAGTGATAATGCTGCAACCTTTAGTTCTGCAGCAGTGACTGGTCTCCCCAAATCCATCACAGCGGACTGATGAACTAAAGGGGTAGAACATTGAGCAGACGAGTAAAGGGATGTATAAAAAAATCCTTAAATACCAATCAATCAATCAATGTTTATTTATATAGCCCTAAATCAAAGGGCCGCCAAGCCACGACATCCTCGGTTCAGAGCCCACAAAAGGGCAAGGAAAAACTCACAACCCTCTGCCCTCCACAAGAGAGAGGAGGGCAGAAGAGAAAGAAAAGAAACGGCAGATCAACTGGTCTAAAAGGGGGTCTATTTAAAGGCTAAAGTATACAAATGAGTTTTAAGATGGGATTTAAAATACATTTAAATACATTTATCTCAAGGTCATGAGTGGTTACGCCTTAATAGTTTGAGTATGTGTAATATAATGGGATGCCGAAATCTGCTGTAACTGATGCACTCATAATGTGCTTGCATTATCACCATGTTCAGTGACGCGATCTGATGTCAGAATACTCAGTTTTGACCTTAGAGAGAGCCTTTCCTTGTAAACATGTGGGTTTTGAGAGACAGCGTAAAAGTTGCCGAGTGAGGATATGCAATGTGTCAGCCTAATCAATTTATTTTTCCAGTCTTTTCTCATAACTTGTATAAGAGATTATCTTCTACAAGTCTAATGCACAAACCCCGTTTCCATATGAGTTGGGAAATTGTATTAGATGTAAATATAAACAGAATACAATGATTTGCAAATCATTTTCAACCCAAAATGAGTTGAGTATGCTACAAAGACAACATATTTGATGTATAAACTGATAGACATTTTTTTTTGTTGTTGCAAATAATCATTAACTTTAGAATTTGATGCCAGCAACACGTAACAAAGAAGTTGGGAAAGGTGACAATAAATACTGATAAAGTTGAGGAATGCTCATCAAACACTTATTTGGAACATCCCACAAGTGTGCAGGCTAATTGAGAACATGTGGGTGCCATGATTGGGTATAAAAACAGCTTCCCAAAAAAGCTCAGTCTTTCACAAGAAAGGATGGGGCGAGGTACACCCCTTTGCCCACAACTGCGTGAGCAAATAGTCAAACAGTTTAAGAACAACGTTTCTCAAAGTGCAATTGCAAAAAAATTTAGGGATTTCAACATCTACGGTCCATAATATCATCAAAAGGTTCAGAGAATCTGGAGAAATCACTCCATGTAAGCGGCATGGCCGGAAACCAACATTGAATGACCGTGACCTTTGATCCCTCAGACGGCACTGTATCAAAAACTGACATCAATCTCTAAAGGATATCACCACATGGGATCAGGAACACTTCAGAAAACCACTGTCACTAAATTAGGGCTGGGCGATATATCGATATACGCAATATATCGCGGGTTTGTCTCTGTGCGATATAGAAAATTACTATATCGTAATATTCAAATAGACATTCTCACACAGTTGTTTTTAGCTGCGGGCATTACACTACAGGCTCTCTTCGCTCTTTCCTGTGTCTCCTTCCCACAGACAGGCAGGCGCACATTCTTACATACGTCACATACTGTCACGTCATACGTAAACGCCCTCGCCCAGCAGAGAGGTAGCGGCGTGGCTAACATTAGCTGTGATGCTTGCGGGTTGTTGCAAGAGAAAGAAGGTGCGAATCTCGTAACAAATGAAGAAAGAATTAAATCCCTAGAAAAACAGCATGGGATCCATCGTCTGGCGGTGGTTCGGCTTCAAGCGTGAATATGTGGAATAGACAACTTTAATTTGTCATGTGTGGGGCACAAGCGTTGCTACCAAAAGTAGCATTACTGCTAATATGTAGCATCATTTGAAAATACACCTGCTAATAACTTTAATAAATACAGTTTTGGTAAATTGACTTAGTTGTGATTTCCTTCTCTGCATGAAAGTTCAAAAGTAGCATATATTAGTGCAGTATGAACAAGAATGTTTTAATGTAGACACATAGAATCACCATACTGCTGTGATTATATGTATCCAGTGTTCATTCAAGGCTAAGGCAAAATACAGAGAAATAGATCGTATATTGCGATATGGCCTAAAAATATCGCGGTATTAAAAAAAAAAGGCAATATCGCCCAGCCCTACACTAAATACAGTTTGTCGCTACATCTGTAAGTGCAAGTTAAAGTTCTACTATGCAAAGCGAAAGCCATTTATCAACAACATCCAGAAACGCCGCCGGCTTTTCTGGGCCCGAGATCATCTAAGATGGACTGATGCAAAGTGGAAAAGTGTTCTGTGGTCTGACGAGTCCACATTTCAAATTGTTTTTGGAAATATTCGTGTCATCCGGACCAAAGGGGAAGCGAACCATCCAGACTGTTATCAACGCAAAGTTCAAAAGCCAGCATCTGTGATGGTATGGAGGTGCATTAGTGCCCAAGGCATGGGTAACTTACACATCTGTGAAGGCACCGTTAATGCTGAAAGGTACATACAGGTTTTGGAACAACATATGCTGCCATCTGAGCAACATCTTTTTAATTGATGCCCCTGCTTATTTCAGCAAGACAATGCCAAGCCACATTTAGCACGTGTTACAACAGCGTGGCTTCGTAAAAAAAAATAGTGCAGTAACTTTCCTGGCCCGCCTGCAGTCCAGACCTGTCTCCCATTGAAAATGTGTGTCGCATTATGAAGCGTAAAATACGACAGCGTAGACCCCAAACTGTTGAACGACTGAAGCTCTACATAAAACAAGAATGGGAAAGAATTCCACTCTCAAAGCTTCAACAATTAGTTTCCTCAGTTACCAAACTTTTATTGAGTGTTGTTAAAAGAAAAGGTGATGTAACACACTGGTGAACATGCCCTTTTCCGAACTACTTTGGCACGTGTTGCAGCCATGAAATTCTAAGTTAATTGTTATTTGCAGAAAAAAAACTAAGTTTATGAGTTTGAACATCAAATATCTTGTCTTTGTAGTACATTCAATTGAATATGGGTTGAAAAGGATTTACAAATCATTGAATTTCGTTTATATCTACATCCAACACAATTTCCCAACTCATATGGAAACGGGGTTTGTACGTCTTCAGCGTCTCCTAGAACACAGAGGCCGACGGGGTCTTACTCAAGAGTATAAAGAAATCTATTTAACGTGAACAAAATCCACAAAGTCCTCATTTAATAGTAATCGTTTATTAAAACGCCACGGCGCATGTGTGGTTGTTAGGTTTTTAAAGCGTATATCCATTAAAATTAGAGCATGACCCGAAGTAACAATTGCATTGTCTTTGCATGTAGGTATAGATGAAAGTAGTTTGTTATCAACTAAAAAGTAATTAATTTGGCTGAAGGGTTTGATGGACGTGAGACAAGAATGAATATTGCCTTTTAATAGGACCCATAAAGCGCCAGACATCTGATACAGAAATTCCTGCATAAAAGACCTTACCTTATTGAAGGTAGACACCTTTTGTATAATGAGTGAAATAACTGGGGATCAAGCCAACAGTTGAAATTCTCCTCCCAGTCTTAAATAGCACATTGACAAATCAGAGAGGTTCAGAAAAGGCGTTTGAAAAAGATGTCATCATCATAGTTGGGGGCATAAACATTTAAAAGAACTACAGGAGTGTTTAAAATCTTGCCAGTGACGATAACAAACCTCCCATTGTGGTCAGAAATGTTTAAGATTTACAAAAGGAATTTTTTTGCAGCAGAATAGCAGAAAACCTCACCCACAAATAAAGAATGAATGATCGGTCTCCTCTCAACTTCCAGTGGCCTGGAGCTTTAAGATGAGTCTCCTTCAGAAGGAAGACATTAGCCCACATATGGCAAAGATGGTGTAGCACCTTACTTTGATAGGATTATTAGGTCCCTTAAGTCCCCTGGTCGCATGGCCAAGTTTGTAGAGCAGCTGTGCCAGCAACTTGAGGGGTTCCAGGATGGATCCCCCTTCCACCATCCTAGTCACTGCTGTTGTATCCTTGGGCAAGACACTTTACCCAACTGCTCCCAGTGCTACCCACACTGGTTTAAATGTAGCTTAAACGGGCACTGCAGCTGGGAAGAGTGCCCACCCTCTGGAAGACGTCATGCATCGTTCCAGTTCCCAAAAATAACTGCCCCAGTGAGCCGAACGACTACAGACCAGTGGCGCTCACCTCTCATCTAATGAAGACATTGGAGTGGCTCTTTCTCAGCCTCCTCAGACCACAGGTGCAACATGCCCAGGACAGCCTGCAGTTTGCATACCAGGCAGGCCTTGGTGTGGAGGATGCTATCCTTTACCTGCTGCATCGAGCCCACTCACACCTGGATAAGGGAAATGGCACTGTGAGGATCCTGTTCCTGGACTTCTCGAGTGCCTTTAATACCATCCAGTCCTTCAGGACAATCTCTACAAAATGCGAGTGGACCCCTGCCTGGTTGCCTGGATTTCGAACTACCTCACCGACAGGCCACAGTACGTCAGACTGAAGAACATCACGTCTGACACTGTGATCAGCAGCACCGGAGCACCGCAGGGAAGGGTGCTGGCCCCTCTTCTCTTCACCCTGTACACCGCTGACTTCTGCTACAACTCAGAGCTGTGTCACATCCAGAAGTACGCGGATGACACAGCCATCGTCAGGTGCATCAGGAACGGCAGAGAGGAGGAGTTTCGGAACCTGGTGAGGTACTTTGTTGTCTGGTGCCACACAAACCTCTTGCAACTCAATCCATCAAAGACCAAGGAGCTGGTCATTGACTTTGGGAGGTCGAGTCCACGGTTACAACCTATTGTGATCGAGGGAGTTGAGGTACAGACCGTGGACTCATTCAAGTACCTCGGGGTTTGGGTGGACAATAAGCTGGGCTGGACTGTTAACATGGACCACCAGTACAAGAAAGGACAGAGCAGGCTGTACTTCCTCGGGAGACTGCACTCCTTGTAGAAAACTCCTGTGGATGTACTACCAGTCTGTGGTTCCCAGTGTTCTGTTCTACATGGTAGTGTGCTGGGGGGGCAGTACATCTAAGAAGGACAGCTCCAGACTTGAGAAACTGATCAGGCGGGCCGGTTCTACAATCGGAATGAAACAGGACTCACTGGTGACGGTGGCAGAGAAGAGCACTGTTGACAAACTAGTGAGCATCCTGGATGATGCCAGTCACCCTCTGCATAGCGTTATCAGTAGCCAGAGGAGCCTGTTCAGTGCTAGACTGCTTCATCCCAAGTGCAGGACTAATAGACTCAAAAACTCCTTTGTCCCACACGCCATTAGACTGTACAACTCCTCTCTGGGGCGGGGGGCGGGGGGTACTAGGATGACAGGGGATGCAAAACAATTACAGTGCAATATGTTTTCATAACATGGTCACTACTGCCTACTTTGTCTTGTTATATTCTTATTTTACTGTTATATTATTATTCCCATTGTTGCTTTTTATTTTTTATTCTTATTGTAATATTTCTCTATTTTGTTTCCATTTAAACCCCCATTATTTACTTTTTACTTTTTTTTAATTGATCTCAACTTTTTACACTGCTGCTGGAATTTTAATTTTCCTGAAGGAACTCTCCTGAAGGAATCAATAAAGTACTATCTATCTATCTATCTATCTATCTATCCATCTATTTTAAAGATGTAAATGATGGGATTCACGAGTGCTTTTTCTCTACAGAAAAGCACTGTATAAATATAATTAACTTAGTTAAACCTAGTGAACCTAATGCCACACCCACCGGATGTCGTTGTCAGATTAGGTAATATAGCAAAATGCCAGCATTAAATTTGCAAAAATACAACAACGCAAAACTGGTAGAACTCAAAATGAATAAATAAATTTAAGTAATAATAGATAAATAAATAAAAAGATAAACTTGCCGGACACACAAACCACCCTGCTAGAGCATCCCTCTAAACAGGGTGTGCGCATCCTCTCCTCCCTACAAGAAAAACCTTCCCCGCCTCTACTACACTAAGCAGCTATGAAAAAACAAACTGACAGTGGGCAGTGGAAATGATACATGTCATTAACCAGTAAAGTGCAATAAGGTGAATGTAAGGTAAATGCGGAGGCAGCGTGTCCGCGCTGTGGTTGTACTTTAATATTTACGAGATGTGCACAATTTAAGATGACACTGGCGGCTTTTAAAGAGAGAGAGGCTCCCAGCAACGTGAAGCAAGTGTGATGTCAGGCTCTCTGCGGCTCGCTTTGCGTTACGGACATGGCGCGACAGAACCTAAACAGTCACCAATAACACCAAAAATAGATGCTAGATTTGTGGCCAATCTATTTTTTTTTTTTACAGAAAAAGTGACTAAAAGGATTGGAGAAATCCCCCCCCCCCCAAAAAAATCTCAACAAAGTACAATAAGCTGCAAGAGTTCAAAAATAGAACAAAATTATATGTAAGAAAAATATATATGTTCATACTATCCTTAATAACAAATTTGTTTTACATGTATATTTACATCCCTTTTTAAAGAATATGTGCATCATAGCAAATCCTGCGATGACGTCATGTCGACTACGCCCTAACTATGCCCTACCGCCACAGGTATTTTGGCAATCTAGGGGAAACTCTGACATTAACAAAATAAAAATGTTTTACATTACAATCATGCTTTGTCAGAGATGTTTTGTAATTTTATTCTATGATATATGCACCTAAAGAAATGCTAGTAAATCAGTTTAGGAATATGGGGGCAGATGGGGTGGATGTTTCTGGCTGGCTAAAATATTGTGTAAATTCTTGTTCTGGTCAAGTAATCAATTACAGAATGATTAGCAGGCTCAATATTATATATTATTAATTAATAGAGAAGGTTAAACATTGTCATGCATCAATAGGAAGCCACCCCCCTTGAAAATGACACTTATTAATGATAAAAAATTATACTTATCTGCGATTAATTTTGAGTTAACTATGAGCAATGCGATTATTGCGTTTCAATATTTTAATTGTTTGACAGCCCTCATTTTTGCTAAAATATAACTACTGCTGTCAAGTGATAAATCATTTAGGTTAATTAATTATCATATGTAATTATTTAATCAATCAGACAAAAGCCCTACATTTGAGGTATGTTCATTAAAATTTAATATTGTGGCAGATCAAAAAGTATATAGATTTACACCTAAAAATACAGTAGTGAAATAAGGCTTGAGGTTCACATAAAGTGTTGAAGCAAATACATAAAAAATAGAACACTTTTGTTACAAATGTAAGTATTGAATGTTGAATTTATTGCTATCCCTGCACTTCAGATAAAAGAAATAAAACGGACCAGTCAATCACAGTGAACATCATTAATGTCATTGGTCATCATCACAAAATAGGGCAGCACGGTTTGGCACAGGGGTTATTACGTGTGCTTCACAATACGAAGGTCCTGGGTTCCATCCTGGGCCCGGGATATTTCTGTCTGGAGTTGGCATGTTCTCCCAGTGACTGCGTGGGTTCCCTCCGGGTACTCGGGCTTCCTCCTACCTCCAAAGACATGCACCTGGGGATAGGTTGATTGGCAACACTAAATTGGCCCTAGTGTGTGAATGGGAGTGTGAATGTTATCTGTCTATCTGTGTTGGCCCTGCGATGAGGTCGCAACTTGTGTACCCCGCCCTCCGCCCACGTGCAGCAGAGATAGGCCCCAGCACCCCCCGCGACCCCTTAATGGACAAGCGGTAGGAAATGGATGGATGGATGGACCACCACAAAATAAGATAATAAAACGACATCAACAAAAAATCCTCACAATATATTTTTTATATACAGTAGGTTGATCATTTTAATTGTTGGCTTTTATTATTTTTCCTGACTGTCAATTCTCATACGCGTACTTCAATGTGCAACATTGTTTTATGTTTTAACCCTATTAAACGATGAAACATGAAGCTGTTTACTTATGATTTTATTTCGTCCTTCGGGAGATGCGCATGCGCCCTACGACACCCACGGGTAATTACAACAACATTCTTTAATTTTATATATATTTTGCATGTCATAAATCACTATACTGATGCACACATATGTTATATTAGTATATCGTCAGATGAATGTGGGACAAAACACACCCGGAAGTGAGGCTATTTCTCCATAGCTCATGTAAGTAGATGGATGCACGTTGCAGCCCAAAAAAATTGTTTACTGCTAAAACAATACAACACTGAAAATCATACAAGCTATAAACACACTTCTAAAATGGATTTAAGTGTATTATTAACATTTAAAACTATTTGTTAATCCTATACTCACTATTTAAAACCGCTAACATCGCACGCTTTACCGGCCAGTGTAGTGACAGAGTAAGACGTTGTTACTACTTTTATATTATGTAATGTTGATGTTATTTGGTTTGTCTATTTTATTTTATGGATTTGTTCTTTAAACTTGATTTTTTTTTTTTTAATGCGCTACACTGTTTCTAGTTTTATCTTAGTATAAATGTGTATTTTCTACCTTGCAGCACTTGGTGAAACTTGTATTGTTTTTAAATTGCGCTATATAAGTAAGGTGAATTGGATTAATGAAATTCAAGTACACCGTTGGAGAGTGAACATTTAAATTAACGCAATTAAAATATATAGTCCGCTAAATATGACCGTAACTAATAAATTGCAATTAACACAATAATTTGACACCCCTAATAACAGCTAATACATTAATCGACTTCGATCGATCTTACTCATGGATGATCTGTACCGGTGTCGGCAGCATAAAGGCAACAGCCCTACAAAAATGGTAGCTTACATAAACACAAACATATAAAGTTTATTCATTTATGTGCTGTAAAATTGCAAAACCAAGAAAAAATACCCTGAAAAGAAGACATTATCCCAGAAGAAAATAGCTTAGTACTCATAGGCTGCTTATGTCATATCTAACATATGTGTTGTTTTTTGTTTTCAGCATCTCAAGTGGAACAGAGTGCAGGAAACTCCACAATGAGGAACTAAAGGTTTGGGCTACATAATTTTTTGCCCACTTTTAAATCAGACATGTCACATCATTACGTCTTACTACGAGCTGATTGGCGTACTTGCATTAAGAGAGTCTGACAGTCAAGTGTGAGTGGGCAAAGTTGCCTGTAGGGCTGAGTGTGCCCTAAATCCCGCCACAACCCCTCCACCCTTTTTTGCTCCCGAAGCAGCAGGATGAACTGTCCTATATCGAATGATTAAAAGGGTCGGAAGTTACATAATCCGCCTGTATTGCGTGTCGCTTTTGAAGCAAGCGCGCATACCCTGGTGTTTGGCGGCTGCCTCAAAGTAGGATGCAGTCTCGCGTGGATAGAGCGCCCATCTCCCTTGCATGGCTCTCTTTGTCATCCATCCTCAAAACTTCCTCAAGCTCGAACTCTGGTGATTCATCACAAGACAGTTTTTCTGGGCAGAATGCATCTTCAAGTAATATAACCCTAGAGCAGGAAGAGAATAACCTTGTCTATTGATCCGGAGGAGAAGGGTGGGCGGGGTTTTGCTACAGTACAGATGACTTGTTTTTGTTTTTGCCATATCTCTTAATAGTCATGCTCTCGTCCCCGTGCAGGACCTCACCGATGAACAACTCCTCGAGTGGGTTTCCGGCTCTAGCTGGCAAGGAAGGTCTACAGGCTTGAGTGCGCAGCTGCAGACGCTGAGGAGAGCACTGTATAACAAGTATGTCCATGAAGTTGCCGTGCTCAAAGAGCAGCACAGCAGCGAGCTGAGGAGGCTGAGAGAAGAGAGTGCAGGAGAGAGGACACCAGGGCAAAGCCAGAAGGAGGGACGAAGAGGGCAGGAGAGCGTGGAGGAGGAAGTTGCCAAGGTAGGGAACTTTCTCATTACCTCTGCCAAGTAACTTTTTGTCTAACAGTTTTTGTCATATAAACAGTATAGTTTAGTATTTTTCCATTGTTAGTTTAATCATTTTAATGTGCCTTTACAGGTTTAAAAGCCCAAACCAAATATGATCCAAATTGTGCTGAGACACTTACACGTCTTTATGAAATTTTATTTATTTTTTATGTTTCATCAAGCTATAACCCTTTAAATTGTACATGGAAAATACCCTTTGACACATTTATGTCAAGTTTCATCAGGCTTTATAGTTTTAATGATATTTTCCTCAATTTTTAGTGACTTTCAGCTATTGAGATTATTTGCTACAGAACTGAATGCTCATGCATGGACAGTTGAGCCAGTGATGTGTAGACATAGACGTATAGTATATGTAACCGGATGGGATCGGAGGCCGATATTGGCCTTTTTTTTCTTAATCATTTTTTATTGTTTTTTTTTTTTACATATACAGTACAGCAATACAAGTAAACACATGTCAAATGTTCTTAATCCACAATTTTTTTTTTCTAAAAAAAACATGCATTAGTCCAATAAGTACAGGCTAATATTGACAAGAAGCCAAAACAACTGCACTCCTGTATGTCCCCAACACGGTGCAGCAATACATAAAAGCAGACAAAAGGCTTATCAATTAGCTACCTTTCAATTACTTTTCAATCGGGGTTAAATTTGAGATCAGTCTCTTTTGCCTATTTTAGGAAACCACCCCATACCTCCCAAAACTTTAAAGAACTGTTCAATGTGAGCATAATTTTCCCCATTTTAAGGAAGTAAATAATATCTCTAATCCAGCAAGTGTAGCAGTGAGGTGCTGTAGCCTTCCAATTTAGCACAATGAGTCTTCTAGCCAGTAGTAGTAGTAAATGCTACCAAGTTCTTTGTGGATTTGCTAAGAGAGGAAGACAGAGGGGCCATACTAAATAGTCCAATTAGAGGATTCGGTTCGATTTTTTGCGCCAATTGCCAAAGACAAAGTATTACAAATTTCAGTCTAATAACTGCACAGAGATGGGCAAAGCCACAACATATCCATTACGTTTGCTTGAGACTGTTGACACCGATCACATAACACCGGCTATTCCATCAAACATCTTAGCAAGCCGGACCTTGGTATACCATGTATTGAAAATGTTTTTTCTTGGTCAAGTAAAAAAACTTATGCACTCTACTTAATCTCTGTCCAGTTCTCCTCAGATAAGGTCACACCTAAGTCACCCTCCCAAAGTGTCTTAATTGAATTCAGATATTCAGGGCGTAAATAAAACATTTGATCGTAAAAAGGTGTAATTGATCCTTTTAAAGTCAGAAGTTGTGTCAAAAAAGCATATAAAACTGTGTCAGTTGGTACATTTGGAAACCTGGGAAAAGTATTACAAACACAATTGCGGATCTGTAGATATCTAAAAAAGTGTTGATTAGAAAGTAAAAATTTACCACAAAGTGGCTGGAAATAGGCAATGGATAAATCTTTAATGTTGTTGATCCTCAATTTCGACAACAGAGGGGGAAAAGTATGGTGGGCAGTGGTGGGTGCAACTAGAATTAGTCTATAAACCAAAATAGCGCTTAAACTGAACCCAAATTCTGAATGAGGTTTTCACTATTGGATTATTTGTATGCGGAAATTAGATAGTGGATGAGAGAGTGAAACAGAGCCCTAAGAGATAGTGGTTTAGTTGAGTTAGCTGTCATAACCAGCCATAAAGAAGGGGGATGAAATGCTTCATTTTGCTGACAATTTTAAGAATTCTAATCTTGGTGGCCCATGTAGTAAAACCTAAAGTTTGGTAGTGCTAATCCTCCTGATGATTTGGGTCTCTGTAAATATTGTTTATGTAACCTGAGAATCTTTTTATTCTAACTGAAGTCTAAAATCTATATAATTTACGAAATAAGGACTTACTGTAAGGAGAAAAAAGTCAGAAAATCGCGGTAGTACATTCCTTTTAACAGAGTTGAGACAGGCCACTGTAGATGAATTAAGGAAGGACCAGCAATCAAAATCTCTCTGGATTCTGGACAACAGTGCAACAAAATAGATTTATGAAGCTCTGCAAGCGTATGTGTGACCTGGACACCCAAGTATGTGAAACTTTGCAAGGCAATTCTTAAGGGAAAATTGTGCAGAGGATATTTCTTAGCAGCAGAATTTATAGGAAATATTTCACTTTTACCCTTGTTCCATTTGTAACCAGACACATGTCTAAAAGCTTGGAGAGTACTTAAGGCAGCCGGGACAGAGACAAAGATGTCTGAGACATACAGAAGGAAGTCATCTGCATAGAGAGAGACTTTCACCTGCACATTGTGTCTACATATTGATTGATTGATTGATTGATACTTTTATTAGTAGATTGCACAGTACAGTACATATTCCGTACAATTGACCACTAAATGGTAACACCCGAATAAGTTTTTCAACTTGTTTAAGTCGGGGTCCACGTTAATCAATTCATGCTCGTAACAAGTGGGTTGGTACGAAGCGCCATTGATAAAAGATCAATGGCAAGAGGAAAAAGCAAGCTGTGTCCCAGTGTTTACATAGCTAATGATTGTACTCTCATGAAAGATTCTATCTAAAAGAATGCACACCCATGAAGACACAGTTACATGTCCTTATTCCTTGTTACAAATGCAGGAGTTACATGAATCCCAGGAGGGTGCATGTCTTGCTAGAACACCGGCTCAAATATGAAAGCGAGCTGCAACAAACGTGTTGTCTACCTACACTGCAATGCCATTCCTAGGATATTAATCCTCAACACCAAGGTGGAAAAATAACCGAGTCTCTTTCAAGTAACATTGTCACTGGAGGACTTGAGGAAAAATAATGGCTTAGAACGCGACACACACACCGAGCAGGACAACACAAGAAGCTAACCGCTAAAGCTTGAATGTAATACTGGTATACGATCAGTATATAAACAACACTAAAGCAACTTGATCAATGTTTTTCTGTTTCTTGTTGTTCTGATTACAACATTTTTTGTTGTTATTGTTTCTAAACTCAGGCAGGAAGGCTTTGAGGGCGAAACCCAAATGACATGAATGGGAGCCAATAATAATTTTAGCTTTCGTTTAGTTGTTGTGCACTAGCCACTTTATTTTGTTGAAAATAATTGTATGTAGCATGCAATACCACATATTTGATACATTACCGGATTTACAACAATACTACAACATTCTAAATGTAGTAAGATAGTCTTTATAAAAATGTGATATCACATTCAGATTTATTGGCCATGTATGTTAAATAAATGATGAATGGGTTGTACTTGTATAGCGCTTTTCTACCTTCAAGGTACTCAAAGCGCTTTGACACTACTTCCACATTTATCCATTCACACACACATTCACACACTGATGGAGGGAGCTGCCATGCAAGGCGCTAAACAGCACCCATCAGGAGCAAGGGTGAAGTGTCTTGCTCAGGACACAACGGACGTGACGAGGTTGGTACTAGGTGGGGATTGAACCAGGGACCCTCGGGTTGCGTACGGCCACTCTTCCACTGCGCCACGCCGTCCAACAAAGAATTTGTGTTCTCTTTGTTCAATGGAAGAAACAAGAAAAACGCAACATCTGCGAGAAAGTGCAGTACTGTGGCGGCAATCCGCGGCGCCAGTTTGTTATGAAAATAAGAGGGAAACATTTAAGAACCAAAGGTCATAAAATACATTCAAAAGATCGCAAAGCTGATGCACCAAGCTGCCACTTCAGAGGCGCTGTTTGTACAAACGTCAACAAAAGCATAGCACAACTAAAACCCCACAAAAATTGCAACCAATAATACATATTGCACAGTTGCACACATTATTGTGTCTACTTTAATTACTTGCAAAAAACATTCTCAGTTCTACAGTCTATTGTCGAAGTATCAGATCGAATCTGAGGCCAAAAATGTTTGTCGGGACATCCCTCGTGGACAGTATATAGTGACAGGTGCATCGTTGCATAATATCCCTGTGCTCCCATTGGATTTTACCTTGTACTTCATTCCCTTTTACATACACACCAGAGGTTAATTGGGACTCTAAATTGCTTGTTGGTGTAACAGTGAATGGTTGTCAGTATATACCCTGTGATTGACTGGTGTTCTTTTTGAGGTCAGCTGGGATAGGCTCCAGCTCACCATTGACCCCTTTAAGGACAACCAGTCTAGAAGATGTATGCGGCTGGAATTCTGAACTACAATTTGTGCAACTTACAACATTGCTTCCAGAGTAAGATATATTTTACATTGTTTCCTCTTACCTGACAGGCCATAGTACAGATGTCAGTAGAGTTTGCACAGCAGACGGAACTGGCCAGAATCAACAAGTGTGCCTGCCAGACTAGTGCCTCCATGCAGACCCAATCGGACGAAGAAGACGTAGGGGAGAGTGATAAGAAGGCAACGTTTCAAGGAGCTTCTGCCTCTGTGAGTGCCTGGTTGAAGGAGGACAGAGAGCACCTGCAAAGAACGCTGGATGAGAGGAACGCAGAGATCCAGAAGCTACAGGCAAAGCTGCAGGAAGCTGAATCAAATGTGGTGAGGAAGGTTGTTGTTGCTATGTGTTTATGGGTTGGTGGTACAGTAAAATAAACAAATAGTTCAGAGGCATACAGTGGGGCAAAAAAGTATTTAGTCAGCCACCGATTGTGCAAGTTCTCCCATTTAAAATGATGACAGAGGTCTGTAATTTTCATCATAGGTACGCTTCAACTGTGAGAGACAGAAAGTGAAAAAAAAATCTAGGAATTCACATTGTAGGAATTTCAAAGAATTTATTTGTAAATTATGGTGGAAAATAAGTATATGGTCAACCATTCAAAGCTCTCACTGATGGAAGGAGGTTTTGGCTCAAAATCTCACGATACATGGCCCCATTCATTCTTTCCTTAACACGGATCAATCGTCCTGTCCCCTTAGCAGAAAAACAGCCCCAAAGCATGATGTTTCCACCCCCATGCTTCACAGTAGGTATGGTGTTCTTGGGATGCAGCTCAGTATTCTTCTTCCTCCAAACACGACGAGTTGAGTTTATACCAAAAAGTTCTATTTTGGTTTCGTCTGACCACATGACATTCTCCCAATCCTCTGCTGTATCATCTTTGTGCTCTCTGGCAAACTTCAGACTGGCCTGGACATGCACTGGCTTTAGCAGGGGGACACTGCAGGATTTGATTCCCTGTCGGCGTAGTGTGTTACTGATGGTAACCTTTGTTACTTTGGTCCCAGCTCTTTGCAGGTCATTCACCAGGTCCCCCCGTCTGGTTCTGGCATTTTTCCTCACTGTTCTCATGATCATTTTGACCCCACGGGATGAGATCTTGCATGGAGCCCCAGATCGAGGGAGATTATCAATGGTCTTATATGTCTTCCATTTTCTGATAATTGCTCCCACAGTTGATTTTTTTCACACCAAGCTGCTTGCCTATTGTAGATTCACTCTTCCCAGTCTGGTGCAGGTCTACAATTCTTTTCCTGGTGTCCTTCGACAGCTCTTTGGTCTTGGCCGTAGTGGAGTTTGGAGTCTGACTGTTTGAGGCTGTGGACAGGTGTCTTCTATACAGATAACGAGTTCAAACAAGTGCCAATAATACAGGTAACGAGTGGAGGACAGAAGAGCTTCTTAAAGAAGAAGTTACAGGTCTGCGAGAGCCAGAGATCTTCCTTGTTTCAAGTGACCAAATACTTATTTTCCACCATAATTTACAAAGAATTCTTTAAAATTCCTACAATGTGAATTCCTGGATTTTTTTTTCACATTCTGTCTCTCACAGTTGAAGTGTACCTATGATGAAAATTACAGACCTCTGTCATCATTTTAAGTGAGAGAACTTGCACAATCGGTGGCTGACTAAATACTTTTTTGCCCCACTCTATTTGTGCACTGCTTTTTACATATTTTAGGAGTCAGGAGGATGCTGCATACATTCATCATTCGTATCTCCTCGTAGCAAATTGTCTTTCAAATACCTCTCTGAAGAGCTCATTTCTGATCGTGTGACCTTTCACAAACCATTTATTTTATGATTATGTCTCAACTATGTGATAAATACAAGAGGTTCTTTGTGAGATGCTCCAAATGTACACTTCCTGACACTTTGTTAGGTACAGATGCATAGGGTAACAAGATACTATACAAAAGCTGAAATTGACACTTTCCTAAAAAAATATATTTTAAAAGGCTTCTCATCGAGAATAAGGTACAAGTCAATAATAATATGCAGTGTATGGCTGTTGTCAGTGTAATCGTTTGCCTTACTGCCGTCTCACCATAAGATGGTGCTATAACACATCTTATTCTCTGCATCCCATATGCACCTGTTTCCATGGAAGCACAAAGAAACTAGTGTTTCCCATTGCAACCAGGGAGTTCAAGTGTATCTTTCTGTCTGTGCATTAGTCGAAATATATAAGGCTAGTTTGTTTACGGTGTTGCCTGATTTGAATTTGCGTATGGACAATATAGCGGCTCTCTGCTGTCTGCTGCTTGCTTATCACTGGTATGAAGTTTGTAGCTCCGTAATGACGGGACTGCTTTCTGTTTTCTCCCTTTTACCCGTGCAGATGGGAAAGAAGAAAGATGACTATGAAGGAAAAGTTGTGCAACAGGAAGACCACGGGGCATCGCAGGATGGTGTCAAGTTCATCGACAAGGACAATGAAAGGTGATGACGTACAAACTTTTTATGACGATAAACTGTAATGAAACAAATATATTAGAGTATGGACTAACATAAATCCCTATGTTGTCTTCAGAATCCTTTTGTGCAGGGCTAACCAGAGGCTTAGTCGGGTGTTGGCCGACGTCCTAAAGACCACAGCGGCAGCTGAAGAAACCATGGGTCTCCACATGCAAAGTCTATGTGATGCTTCTTCCATCGATGGGCTACAGGATGCACAGCCTCCCTCCAGACTTGATGATGCAGGCATGTTATATTTGTTTTGTTGATTTACCTAAATCACCAAAAAGATGAGGCACTAATTAAAAGTAGCACTTGAAAAGTAGATTACAGTTAATTTCTTAAATCGTAATAATGACTTTGAGTTAATAAGAAAATGAAAGGTTGCTATTTTTGACCACATGGTCATTTATGAACATGTGTTGCGCAACACAACAGCAACATGTTGTGATAGTAACAAGTAGCAAATTGAGCTCCACACATACAGCTGGATAGCAACATTTCAATGACAGTAATTTGGTTATGCTGTCGCCAAAAAAAAAGCAATTGAAAATAGATAAGGGTGTGCGTGATATATTTATGCACCGTCACACTAGGTCACTCCGGAACAAGTTGCCTGGGTGCTGAAACAGATGCAGGCATGGAGGTGTCCCAGCAGATGATCGAGGGCCTCCTTCTACTGGGTGAATACGATGGTCAGCTAGCGAACGAGGAGCAGCTAATGGGCATCAGCGGTCGCCTCCAGACAGCTTTAGAGAAGATGTTGATGGTCATCACGGACACCACCAACCAGGTACGAAACAAAAGCAACTGTTTTGGCAGTCAGCTCCTGGTTATTTCTACTGGAGTATATTTTTTGTTTGATAAAAAGTCACTTCTATTGGGTTTTCGCATGCATAATGGCAATGAGTCAGACTTGTTTGTGTCTGGAAAATTCCCCCCATTAATAGTCGCTTCATTTCTAGTGTTCACCCATAGATACGAGCTGTATTTACATGGCACTTTTGTCTCACACTAACAGTCTATTATAGTCCGGCCGGGTGGAAGTCCGCCTCCATTCCCCACTACAGGGAGCCCATGGCGTGCGCCCACTGTCAGTGTTAGTCCCTCTGAGTCAGAGCGAGTTTTAACTAGGCCAGTGAGCGTGTTACTGTAACTGAGTGCACGGTGCATCCTCCCTGTGGCTGAAATTCTTATTTACGCTTGGATGGGTTTTGTCTTGCTTTTCTAAAAATAGTCTAAGCTGGGCGTCACTTTTATTCAGCATCCTTTGACATCATTACCAGCATGTAGGTTTAAATATTTTTATTACATTTTCATGACCTATTTTTTACACATGCTCACTGAGTTGGTAAAAAATTACATCCCACTAACATAAATACATTTCACTGCTCAGTAATTAATTTTTAATGATTTTTCACTTGTAAACAAAGGGTCTATAATGGTTTTCTTAATGATTTTCTTGCTGCTATTCATGTCATTTTCTGCCTGTTAGGCAGAAATGGATGCCACAAACCAGTCGGGATGCAAAGTTGCTTTTGTTAAGCCGGCGCTGTAAAATATTTACCTGGGGCAGTGAAGTGTTTGCTATGTCACTTGCAATTGCCTGCATGTCTTTCAAGTATGACATTATGTCAGACCAAGCGTTGGCATGTCTGAGTTTTTAGATTTTTTTTCTTTAAATATTGTTTCTTGTGGTGCTTGTGACTGCATAAGGAGGAAATCTGGTTTTACAACTTTGTGTAGGGTGTGTGTGTTGTCTGCTGGTTATTTGTGTGCAGGGAGTGGCGCGCGTGTGTGTGTGTGTGTGTGTGTGTGTGTGTGTGTGTGTGTGTGTGTGTGTGTGTGTGTGTGTGTGTGTGTGTGTGTGTGTGTGTGTGTGTGTGTGTGTGTGTGTGTGTGTGTGTGTGTGTGTGTGTGTGTGTGTGTGTGTGTGTGTGTGAGGAGGAGGAGGGGGTAGATCTATTTGCAAATCTACCTGAATCTCTGAATTGAAGCCACACCTCCTTTCCTTCCTCCCTCCCTCTTGGTTTTACTGAGGAGAGTACTTCTGACTGCGATCAGTGCGAGATATGAAAGTCCACTTCAGTGAGAAAAAACGGCTTGGGACATGTTGGACTTGATCTTTTTTTCTTGTGAAGGTGGCGTGAGTGTTAACAGAGTGACAGGGGTAAGTAAACCTTGCCTGACGAGAGAAGCGATCCAGCTCTAGTGAGTTATCTTGCCACGATCATGTGCGGAGTGGGAGTGAAAACAAACCCTGGGAGGGAATAAAAAGGAAAGCCACTCAAGAACCAGCCGCTGTCATTTCACCCTCGGCTGGCCGTCGCCTTGACTGAATGATTAAATGTGGGGGGCCCCGAAGGCTTGTTGTTGCTACGGCAATATAGCTTTGTTTGGGAATCTCCGAAGGGAGAAGTGGGATGTGATCTGTGAGAAGCATAATGTGCTTTCCCACTAAAGAAAGGAGGTCACGAGGAGCACAGAGAGCTGCAAATCACTGAAGAAGATACGGAAAGGAAATGGAAGCTTTGGAGGAGCTCCTGCTGGTGTGTTCAGGAATGCCCTTTAAGCCGATGAAATTAAACGGGACGCACCCCCGCTGCTGAGTATGACAAGCTCTTTTTGGGCGCTTTCCCTCTGAGACCGGTTCTACCTCAACAAGATGATTACGTGCAACTGGGATCTCACCTGACTGTGTCCCCTCTGTGTGCCAACACATAGGAACCGTTGCTCGGTAGCAAACCGCAACTGCTGCTTTCCCCCACAGGATTCTCATTGTCGCTTGCCCGGCAGGGTCTTTGATCGTGGCAAACTCTTTCTGATGACTCTTGACAAGGAGCTCCATCATATCAAAAAGCGTCCTTCACCATGGATTCCTACCGCTCTTTTTGGAATTCTAAAACGCAGAGCACCAAATGGGTGGAAGGGGAGGACCAGGATGTGTACGAAGTGGAATCTCGGATCCCCCTTCCCCGACCTTTTCCGGTATACAGCACCTTGACCGAGAAGAATGCCGTCTTGGTCCAGACGCACATCTCTCATGTCAATCACAGGACAAATGGTCACCTACTTAAAGTCATCTCCAGAATCTCTCTGCCCACACCTCCCTATACAGTAAGTTGATGCACCTTCGGAAACTATCGCATGAGAGGTGCTGTTGAATATTTTACCAACCTACAGCTTCTTTGATGAATTAAATATCACCACACGTAAGGTGTTGGAAGGCTTGTGTGACTTCAAAAAGAAACCCTCACCACTTCCTGGTTTGCATAATGTCGCAAAAAGACCTTTGCTCTCGGAGATAATGCAAAGCTGTGAAGAGTAATGGCAGCAATATGATGACACGTGTCACCTGAATACAAAACCTGTTTCTATACGAGTTGGGAAATTGTTAGATGTAAATATAAACGGAATACAATGATTTGCAAATCATTTTCAACCCATATTCAGTTGGATATGCTACAAAGACAACATATTTGCTGTTAAAACTGATAAACTTTTTTTTTTTGCAAATAATCATTAACTTTAGAATTCAATGCCAGCAACACACGACAAAGAAGTTGGGAAAGGTGGTAATAAATACTAATAAAGTTGAGGAATGCTCATCAAACACTTATTTGGAACATCCCACAGGTGTTCAGGCTATTTGGGAACAGGTGGGTGCCATGATTGGGTATAAAAACAGCTTCCAAGAAATGCTAAGTAATTCAAAAACAAGAATGGGGCGATGGTCACCAATTTGTAAGCGAATTGTCGAACAGTTTTAGAACAACATTTGTCAACGAGGTATTGCCAGGAATTTAGGGATTTTACCATCTGCGGTCCGTAAAATCATCAAAAGGTTCAGAGAATCTGGAAAAATCACTGCACGTAAGCGATGATATTATGGACCTTTGATCCCTCAGGCGGTACTGCATCAAAAACCGACATCAGTGTGTAAAGGATATCACCACATTGGCTCAGGAACACTTCATAAAACCTCTGTCAGTAACTACAGTTGGTCGCTACATCTGTAAGTGCAAGGTAAAACTCTACTATGCAAAGCGAAAGCCATTTATCAACAACACACAGGAACGCCGCCGGCTTCTCTGGGCCCGAGCTCATCTAAGATGGACTGATGCAAAGTGGAAAAGTGTTCTGTTGTCTGACGAGTCCACATTTCAAATTATATTTAGAAACTGTGGACGTAGTGTCCTCCGGAACAAAGAGGATAATAACCATCCGGATTGTTAAAGGCGCAAAGTTCAAAAGCCAGCATCTGTGATGGTATGGGGGTGCATTAGTACCCAAGGCATGGGTAACTTACACATCTGTGAAGGCACCATTAATACTGAATGGTCTATACAGGTTTTTGAACAACATATGTTGTCATCCAAGCAACGTTATCATGGACGACACTGCTTATTTCAGCAAAACAATGCCAAGCCACATCTTACAACAGCGTGGCTTCGTAGTAAAAGAGTGCGGGTACTTTCCTGGCCCGCCTGCAATCCAGACATGTCTCCCATCGAAAATGTGTGGCGCATTATGAAGCGTAAAATACGACAACAAGACCCCGGACTGTTGAACAACTTAAGCTGTACATCAAGCAAGAATGGTAAAGAATTCCACTTTCAAAGCTTCAACAATTAGTTTCCTCAGTTCCCAAACGTTTATTGGGTGTTGTTAAACGAAAAGGTGATGTAACACAGTGGTGAACATGCCCTTTCCCAACTACTTTGCACGTTGTGCAGCCATTAAATTCAAAGTTAATTATATGGCAAAAAAAAAAAGTTTGAGTTCGAAAGTCAAATATCTTGTCTTTGTAGTGCATTCAATTGAATATGGGTCGAAAGGGATTTGCAAATCATTGTATTCCGTTTATATTTACATCTAACACAATTTCCCAACTCATATGGAAACGGGGATTGTATATAATAGAATAGGATATTATTTCCCTGTGACATTTTTTAACTGAGGTCACTTAATAGTCAGGTACAATTGCACAAGAACTGCATCAAAATGATTTGCCATTACACACACAATGCTCAGTGGTGAGGTATTAAGTCAGACATTTAGTACTTCTGATTTGGATGCTCTGTTTAGCTCAATTGTGATCCTGCCAATTGCTTTACTGGCATTTAATATTCTGGTCGAATAGCCAACTTAATCTACCTCTTTGAATTTTGTTAATGTCCTTAGTTGGAGCATGCCCGCCTTACCCAGACGGAGCTCATGCGGGAGTCTTTCCGGCACAACCAGGAGATCAGTGAACTTCTACAGAAGCAGGAGGAGCTCCAGGACCGTTTGTCCGAGGAGGCCCGGGCACGTGAGCAGTTGGCCTTGGAACTACACCGAGCTGAGGGTGAGCTTTACTAATAGCGTGACTATTGCATCAGACACGAGCTGACCCAAGAATCCGATTGGTGCATGTACCTTATCATCTCTCCATCCAAGCCTATTTCCAACCAAAATTTAAGGAACCACATCTAAATGTTAAAGCAAAAGCCAGAACGGTCGTATGGGTTGTTGTTGTTGAGTGATCCTATCAGCTGTCTAAAAAGGAGAGTGAATAGAAGTGGAGACCACCTGTGCTTTTAGCTGGAAGAAAGTATTTTGCTGTCTTGCTGGGTAGCAGCTAGCTTTACAACTCACCCTTGTCAGAGACAGTTGGTCCTCTGGGCACAACTGTTGCATGCATACACCAGCAACAAGCCCACTCTCTTTATCAAAAAGAACTACAAGAAACTTTCTGGCTTTTTGGGAACGCTGAAAACGGGTGAGACCATTCCTTTTCTAGTCTTTGTTTGACTTGAGAAATCTCATGTTTGTTTTTTGTGCAAACCTATGTAGGTTATAGCTGGCTTAAATGTGTAGCCATAGACCACAAAACAACAACACCATCAGAAACAGAATCAGAATCAGACATACTTTCTCAATCCCCGAGGGGAAATTACAATTTTCAGCACAATCCCATTACAGGGAGACAGAACAGGATTGCTGACGGGTCTGCCGACTTCTGGCGCCCCTTACAAAAAAGGTGAGATACAGGTAAACAATTGGGGGAAATAAAATAAATAAAAATGTGGGGAGGGCTGCAATGATGGATCAATTAAATCGATTAGAAAAAAGCATTGATGTACAAAAGTATTTTCTGTTGCTTCGTATAATCGTTTGAGTGTTACTGAAAATTTATCAAATCTGGACCACGGAATGTCCAGATCTTTAAATAAGCAGACATAGTTTCCGCATGGAAATAGAGTGGTGGTGTGTGGGTGCCGTGGTTTGTGTGGTGGTGAACAGCAATTGTTTTTATTGCTGTTAAGAGTACAATTTCAATGTTTATCGTGCATCTATGAGAAAAAAAGGTTATTAACTTTTTTCCCTAAAATATTAATTGAGGTAGTTAAGTGTCTTTTATTCGAACAGACAAATCGTTAGATTACTCTATTACTAAAATAACGTCAGCTGCAGCCCATACGCAGTGGCAAACGCTTGCATGGAGCATTCAGTACATGCAATTGTTATGTCATACTATTGCAAGTACATTTACATTTAAATAATACAATGGTTTATGGACCTAAATGTTTTGATGACTGAATATCAGGAATATCACATGATTCATTTGTTTGGACAATTGTGTATCCTGGAGAGAACCCTCCTTAGGCAAACTACATCATGTTGGTTCCTGCTCAGTCAGCAACATTTACCTTCTGTCTCGCTGGTAACCACACAGAATGCAACTATTGACATTTTAGCATTTGAATCTAGTCTCCTGGCCTTACACCTAGTATTCCTGTATCCATGACCCAAATGCCATCCTGGAGCATAATGCTTGCTGACCTGTGCAGTTATGAAGCATTTCATTGTGTTTGCATCTCAGTCCTGTTCTACTCGTCAAGCAAAATGGGTCAGACATTCTCACTTGTGTTCAATTATACAGTAGGAATGTGTTTGTGCTTGCTACGGTCATATTGTTTGAGCTTTTTGGCTGATGTGTGTCACAACACCACTCATGCACAAGCGTTACAAAAGCAACCGAAACGGTCCATGGCTGAGTTTTGATATTTAATGCATGTATTTCCGCATTTTTAAGTTAAAGTTAAAGTACCAATGATTGTCACACACACACACACTAGGTGTGGTGAAATTTGCTCTCTGCATTTGACCCATCCCCTTGTTCACCACCCGGGAGGTGAGGGGAGCAGTGAGCAGCAGCGGTAGCTGCGCCCAGGAATCATTTTGGTGATTTAACCCCCAATTCCAACCCTTAATGCTGAGTGTCAAGCAGGGAGGTACGGGTCCCATTTCTATAGTCTTTGGTATGACTCGGCCGGGTTTGAACTCACAACCTACTGATCTCAGGGTGGACACTCTAACCACTAGGCCACTATTGTCTATGCGCAGATGTGATTGACGGCTACAATGGTGAACGAGCCACCTTGGAGGAGCAGTTACGTCAGAAGGAAGCGCTTCAGCTGAGCCTGGAGCAAGAGCTACAGGTAGAAGTGTTTATCATTATGGTTGTAGTTTGCCGACATTGCAACCCTCAACTAACCACTTCTTTCTTTTTTTAAATGTAGGTTACGGGCAGTCGTCTGCAGGATTTAGAGCAGGAGAAGCTTCAAATGCAGGAGGAGCGGGAGCTGACGTCCCGGCAACAAGACGCCATGAGAGAAGGCGCAGGACCCCGTGAGCTTTGTACGTATCTCAGAATTCCTTTAAGAAACAGGATACTCTATATCAGGGGTTCTTAACCTTTTTGACTTCAGGGCCCAATTTTTTCACTACAAAGGGGACCTGGGCCCACTCAAATGTTAACGCTGAATTATTAATCTTTTTTTTCATTTTAATTGTATTTACCAATGACATCTAACCTAATTACAGTTTGCAACCTTGTCAATTGATATATAACTAACACATAAACCTTAGGTTTAGTTTGGCGGATTAAAAAAATAAGTACTAACCAAATATACTGCATTAGAAGAGATTCATAAATGACTGCCAAAAAGTGCATTTACATACAATTTTGTTTTGCTACGACAAATAAAAAAAATTAATAATGAAAATCTTGTTTTAACTAAACCGTCAAAAAAAAGAAGTGCAAATTAAAGTATAGCTTAATCACTTTAGTCATAATTTTTTCGTATGCACTTTTTTAAAAATGTATTTTCATTCACAATCATGAGAGACAAGAACACGTTTTGTTTTTTTTATTAAAAAGATTAAATACTCTTAAAAGATGCGGCTAATGGGAGTCATCGTTGCCTACAAACCCCTCTAAAACAGCTTAAAACTCTCCAGCAACTTTTCATATTCACACTGCAAGAGTATAATGTAGTAAAGGACACGTTTGTAACAATATGTAGTATGTTAAATATTTACTGTATTTTGATCATTTTAACAATTTTTGGACTGATTTATTACACGTATTGATTTCTGTTTCCATAGCAGCGCACGGATCAAACACTAGTGTGTTTACTAATCATGGCAGACTTGGTAAAACACAACAAAGATGACTATTTTTGAACAAATGAGGGTTTACAACCTTAAACCTTTAAAGCTAAATATACTGCTGCTTTTACATGCGAGCACATAGGAAGAGTGAGACATTGGAGCAGCCAAAAGCCGGGAGAGTGGGATGAAAGCGATTTTGATGCCATAAATGTGGAACTTGGAGACAGCCATTTCGACATAAATGGATTGCTTACCCAAAATCAACAGGAAACATCCCCAGCGTGCCGGACCAGAAAAACAACTGTCCATCGAGTGAGTCACTTTAATATCGATTTTGATACACGCAGCACGTCATGCGTGTTAGTACAACTACAGTACATACGATGGCAGGCTAGCTCAGCTGTGTACAAACAGAACATGAAATGTGGGATAATACTTTGCAGATACTGTAATATGATTTTTCATGTTTTTCAGTCAGTACAAATTAGTGTCGTATTGAAGTGTTGTGCATTACAAACTCAAACTCGTTTCGTGTTGTTTTTAAAAGCTAACTTTTTTTTTGCCATGGCTAGCTTTTACGGATATTACCGAAGCACGTTGATGTGTTACCACGATAGAAAAAGAGTTCCTCAGTGTTCGTTTTTACAATAAGAATGTCGCAACCGCTTAATTATCATACAGGTTACGGAACATAAATGAAGTATGGTTGACGGTTTTTGATTGCATTTTTAAAGAGATTTAGACACAGAGGTAATTGCTCCCATTAAGTGAATTGCTAGCCACCTTGAACAAGACACATTTTATGTTAGAAAACAAAAAAAACAAAAACCCTTTGTCTTCTTGTCTCATAATGATTGTGAACGATAGAACGCCAAAATTCCTAAAGAAAATTGCTGTTCCCTTTCAAGCCCCAGACGTCTTCTGTTTGTTTGATATTGTTATTACTGCCACAAGTGGTGAAAACATGTATTACAACTAAGTACCGCAGATACTTTTTAGAAGGTGCTCCTGGCCCTATGGTTAGGAAACATTGCTCTATATGAGTTTTATGTGTGAATTATGGCCATATAATCAAAATTGACACGATTTGGATAAAAAGCTATTCAAACCTCATATTTGTATATTCTTCTTTTGCATGATCAATGTACCCGTTATTTCAATTGTTTAAATTTTATGTTTTATAATAATTTCAATAGAGACCAATAAACTGTAATTTGTAAGTACATGTGATGTAATTTGCTACTTGTATTTGGGCAACAAAACCTAAATTCACAGGTTGGAACATATAAGCTGTTAATTTTGCACTATAACCTGTCTTTTTATCAAACAAGGTAAAGGTGAGTCTTTGGCAATGTTGGGTCAGGGCTATTTAAGAAACACCTTGCTTTCACGCTTTTTGCTTCTCCATCCTTTGATAACCGACCGTACAGCAACATTGTCGCTTTTCTGCCATCTTTTCATTTCATGACAAAAACAAGAGCATGTTCAACTCCTGTGCTTTCCTTCCTGTAGGCCTAGTTGAAGCTGCAATGGTTGCAGCACCTGAAGCAGGTGTGTCCACATCGAGCATGGCTCAGCCCTCCTTTTCTATGTTCTTTCCAAGTGTCTAGCCGAGTGACATGATATATATCTGTAACCCTAATCCAGTGACATCACCGACAAAGCTTGTTTGTATTTTTGGGCTCACAACTTTACTCAAATCACTAACCTTTGCGTCTTCTTTTTTTTTTGCTTTTAACTGATTTTGTCCTGGCATCTCTTTGATAGCCCTCATTGTAGCATGATGGAATAATTGCAGCAACCGGCTTTCACATGTCGCCATCACTTTCTGTTTGTCAATATTCCGCATTGGTTTATTTACCCTGTCTGATGTATTGATTATTTGTGCGAATGAGGTGATTGGCTGTTTAGAAAGCCCCTCCTTTCCATCCCTGTCTACTGGGCATGGATATTGCAATGTCTGGACTGTCATTCACACATTGTCACGCTGTTCTTTCGGTGTTTGATCCTGGGTGAAACAATGAGAGTTGGTCCATGGTGGCAGCGGAAGGGGCATCGTGTTCGGAGGTTCATCTTGGACAGCTGAATGGGATGTTGGACAAATCTGAGCATAGAGTTGATTAACTGTATTAGGCACTATTTAGGCTATGTTTAATTTTTTTCTAATCGGTCCACATGAAAATGCATGCCAAAACAACAGGTGGCAATCTGTCTTTGATCCATAAGACCATTTTAACCAAACAAAAGAAAGTTGTACAGTCATCCCGCGCCACATCACACTTCAAAGTTTGTAGATGTACTCTTATCACACATTTAATTTAAATAATTTCTTAAGCATGTTAAATGTATTTTTGGCCTAAATTAAGCATTTTCAAGTGTAAATATAACAAAATGAACTAAAAATATCAATACTACAGTAGTACACCTCGCCTCGCAGCGCTTCAAATATTGCGGCTTCACCACATTGGCAATTTTTGGGGATATTTGAATTTTTTTTTAAACATATTCTACATTTTTGGTCCCAGAGTATTTTCGAGCACAAAATATCTAAATAAACTACAAATATTAATACTACGGTGGTATTGGCCGCTGGATGACACCAAACCAATCATAGTGCTGTTCAGTATCGTGGCCACTGATTGGCTCAGCCTTAGCCAGCATTACTATAATGTAGTTGTATCTGCAGTTCCATTTTTGTTGGCCCGCAGAATATTATCAAAATTAAATGAAACCAATAAAAATGTAGGAAAAAAGATGAGATGAAGAACTGAAATTTTCATACTAAAATAACTAACATTAATACACTTTGTCACCTATAACGCAAAGCTAACACAGTTTTACCTTTAAATATACATATATTACAAAATGTTTTTAGAATTTTTAAGTATGTTGCCCTTAGGGGAAAAAGTTTGAACACCCCTGCTATAATGACAAATGTAAAGGTAACTGGGTGTTATTCTTGTCAATAGGGGCTGCATAATGTTAAAACATGTATTTAAAAGATTGTAAACATTTTCTTATGCTTGAACTATTAAAATGTATAAATATTAATTCATATTTTGCAGAAATTCATTGACCATGGTCAGACCTGTAACCAATTAATAGTGATAAACAAGGTATTACTGTATATGAAAAAGACATAACGGTAAAAAAGGCAAATTATTATATTTTGTTAATGTGGATTAAAACCATTTACAGCCCAGATTCTTCAATAGCATCCCATTCATCTGCAAAGACATTTATTTTACATCAAAATATAGCATTCAATGTCCAAGCAGTAACGCCGATGTCCTCCTTCTTCTGCCTAGATCTGCTGGAGGAGGCAGAGAAGCTAATGAAAGAGAAGGTGGAGGTGCAGCGCCAGGCAGAGAAGGAGAGTGCCGACCTCCTGAAGCAGATAAAGCTGCTGGAAGCCGAGCTGGAGGAGCAGGTCAACAGGGTGACCGAGCTAGAGCATGCTCGCAAGGCAGAGACTGGAGATCTCCAGCAGCAGATCCAGGCCCTGGAGAAACAGCTGGACAAGAACAGGAGGTTCTTGGATGTAAGTGACACAAATAGAATAATTGTAAGGAACACTGTGTTTGTAATATTCTTTTTCTGGGGTTTAGGAACAAGCTGTGGACCGCGAACATGAGAGGGATGTCTTCCAGAATGAGATCCACAAACTGGAGCAGCAGCTTAAAAATCCACTGAAGCTTCAGAGTGGCTCAGAACAAAGAAGCCAAGAGGTAACACTTTTCTTTTTTTTTTTTGCTAGGTGTTAACAGAGATGCTTGTGTTGAGCATATGACACCGCACAGAACTGGGCACAATAGACAATGGAGGCGATAGATTTACCTGCGCTTCCTTGAAAGCGACACCAAACTTGTTGACATGGTAGGAAAGTGGGATGAATGCCTCTGCTGTTAAAGAGTATGTTAATGTTTCCAAAGTAGCTTGTATTCAAATGCTGCTTGGTGTGAAATTGGCAATGCAAAACCTTTTATTGGATGCCATAAAAGTCAGTAAGGAGTGAAAATTCTTCCTGAGAAGCAATAATAGTGTTGGGCTACATGATAGCTGGTCTGTTAGGATTAGTGAGGCTCAAACATAGATTGATTGGATTGAGGAGTACAGGAAAAAGCATATCATTGTCGGATATGGTAACCTAACACTAACTTAGGTAGTAATGGTGACATTTTGGGAATGGTTCTACTGATTTATTGCCTGTATTGTATTGTTGGTTTATCTGATTATCCAGAGCTCCTTTTCCTGCATCATTCCTTACTGTACAGCAAAGTCATATTTTGACAAAAGCTACTCAGATTTTACTATTAACCGTGATTAAAAATGTCATAATTATTTAAGCGCAGAAGGCTCCACTATACTGTGCGTTTCAGTCCTCCAACTCACTACAAACATACATTATGATGGTAGGTTATTTTTCGCACAGACTGCATTGGAACAAAAACACACATTTACACGCACCTATCAAGAGACACGCTAGTATGCTACATTAACTTAAATGTTTTTTGTTTTGTCTTTTGTCTATGCATGGTGCAGTTGCGTTTGCTTTTGTGGATGTATGTAGAAATAGCACTACTGTGGTGCCTGCAGGTTGCATCAGCTCTTGCTACCTAATGTTTCCTATGTCCTTTGTCCATCCATCCATCCATTTCTACCGCTTATTCTCTTTTGAGGTCACGGGGGGCGCTGGCGCCTATCTCAGCTACAATCGGGCAGAAGGCGGGGTACACCCTGGACAAGTCGCCACCTCATCGCAGGGCCAACACAGATAGACAGACAACATTCACACTCACATTCACACACTAAGGCCAATTTAGTGTTGCCAATCAACCTATCCCCAGGTACATGTCTTTGGAAGTGGGAGGAAGCCGGAGGGGAACCCACTTATTCCTATGTGTTCTTTGATATATCCCTCCTGTTTCCGTATGTTTTGCCTTGTTCTTTGTGGACTTTTGGTGCCTGCATTGCACCAACATGATTTTGTTGTGCACCTGAAAGAGTGGCAAAAAATGGCAATATCTTCTGGGATTTCAATCGTTTTACAATTCAGCCGTGTATCAAAAAAGTTCACTTGTGGCTCAATACGGATGGTGTAAGTGGTAGAATAACAAAGCAACAAACCGTTTTTACTCTAAAAGAAGCTGAAGTTGGCAATGCGGGACCATTTTGAATATTTACAAAAAAGCAGGGAGTCATTAAAGACGAAGGCTCACGCTCTAATACATCCAAATTTGGTGCAGCTTTACATGCCAAAGTAAAGGTAATACGTAATAGGACAGTTCAATTAGGTTTGTGGCAAGTTACTTCACGAAAAATGTAGTTAAATATAAAAGTGTCACTTAAAGTCAGTAGCCTAGCATTGAGTCAGTTCGGTGTGAACAAACCGTAACATGAACTCCTGTCAATGGCTTTTTTTCAGTGACCATTTAATGTTAGATAGCTTCATTCTTCCTGTATGTGTTGATATAATATTAACCTTTTAAGTTCATAGAGCAAGTGTAAATCACTAACATAACATCAGACGCTATACGATGGGATCTAATTATGTGCATTCCAGTTATTTACACAGCTAAAAATAGATGATTATAAATGAATACATCGGCATGGATGACAATAACACTTGACCCCTGGGGGAAAAAAATAAAGTTAACCTTAGTGTAATACTAATATTATAATTATGAATTAATGTGTATGTTATTAATTATACTTTTTGTTTCTATGTGATTTGGTCACAGTTATAACCGACTGTAATAAATATTACTTTAAAAGGTTAAGGAATGTCTGGGATTTTATAAATGTTTTCTTGTGAAATTAATCAATGCATAATAATTGTGGTAATCGTAAAACCGTGATTATTACTCAGAGTATATTTATACAATCATAATCTATCATCGTTGCGTACCTAATTTTGACAAAAAAATACTCCCTTTATATTCTTGTCCCCTTAAACAAGCCAGTTAATGTTTAAAAGTCAGTCACGTGTGCATCACAGCTGCTAAAACTTTCAAATTAAATTTTAACTTTGGTAAATGAGTGCAATGTGCTAAGTGAAGTACTTAGTACACAGTTACACACACCTAAAGTATTGGTTAAGGTATGTATATTTCATTTCATGACAATCCGGCATACTGACCATACAGACTAATCAGAATACAATTTATTTTATTTCCACAGGCACATTCCTGCAGTTATTACTTATTTTTAAACCTGAAAGTGCTTCTTTTCTCCCTGTGCTTTCTCCTCGGCCGGCTCACCTCTCTCCCTTTTTGCCTACGCACTCTCCGCTCCTTCATCTCCTGCCTTTTTTCTCTCCTTGGCCTTTGCAGGGGGACGAAGTAAGCGTAAAGGTACTGCTTCTAGCTACACGTAGAACCACCTGTTTGCCATCCTCCCTTTCCCACCACCACTGGAGACCCACTAGTGCATTGCAGTATTCCCAACCCTTCTCTTGCAAACTCATGAGAATGTTTGTCTTTTTCTCTTCCCCTTTCTTTGTTGCACAGTAAACATCAACAATATTTCAAAAATATAGCTTTAAGACTTTTAGTGAGTCCTATGCCATTTTAATGCTAATGAGCTGTGTTGGTCCATACCTGTCTCCGATATATATATGCTTTTTACATACACACTTTAACTCTGCACTTGTCCAACATAATAGATGCCATATAGTGCATACATCTGGGGATAGGTATCGAAACCTTGTTCCATAATAGCAATGATAGCTTCTTTTTCCTGTCTGTTTAGTCAGCCAACTGCAACATTGCTTTAGCGGCGATATTGTGCAAGTAACGTATTGTAATTAATGTGGTGTCCTGACAGAAGCACACAGTCTGATGCTCGTTTAAAGGGATCATTATGATTTTTTCCCCCTACCTTTTAAAACACTTTCTTGTGGTCTACATAACATGTAATGATGATTCATTGGCCAAATGTTTGCATGGATTAGATTTTACAGACCAATTTCAAGCTGCTCTCTGACTGACTCTTCAGTATGCGCCGTTTTGTGGGCGGTCTTATTTACGTGCCTCCACTTCGGCAACGTCTTCTCTCCGTCATCTTTGTTGTCGTTTTTTTTCGCTTCCATAGCAAGTGTACTGACAGATTAAGTTCGAACTATATGCTACTTTGTATGAGAGATGGCAACAGCATTGGATGCATCTGCATGTACAAGCCAGTTTTCCCCACAACCACGGGATCTCGGAAAAGAAGGAGCTTATTGACTACACAGTTAGCCTACAATGGTGGACCCCCGCAAAGCACTTTGGTATTCTCTACAATATATGGGTAATCCACTGGCAGCACCAATGGGGCAAATTCTAAA
Organism: Nerophis ophidion; assembly: GCF_033978795.1. Lineage (NCBI taxonomy): Eukaryota > Metazoa > Chordata > Actinopteri > Syngnathiformes > Syngnathidae > Nerophis > Nerophis ophidion. Next base: position 23,896,449 of record NC_084614.1, on the reverse strand, counting down.
CGGCTCGTTTTCCAGGAGTATGAAAGAAGGCAAGACTGTTTTATAAATATCGCCGCAATGGCTTCACGGTTAGATTTCAAATTGTCGGGACCTATGCAGATCCCTACTAAACAACAGCAGGTAACAATAGGTAAAAAAAAGTTGGTTTTGCATGATAGGGCCCCTTCAAATTTCAAAAACAGCCCTTTTAACACTGCTAGCAGCACTATCCAGTAATTGCATCAACAATACAGCATTTTTTTTTCATGCACAAAGGACAGATACCTTTTAAAAAATCCAGGATTTATGAGCATCAAAAATTACATAAGCAAGTCATTTTTATAGAATATACATGTTTTGTATTGCTACAACAATTATGACAATTTGTTGTGGATTGTATTTCTTTTTTTTTTATGTATATCTTATTTTTTTATAGAGTTTAAGTATTTAAATGATAAGTCTATTCAACTTCAATGTCACAAACAATAAGGTCCTGGTTGATGCAAGGACACTTAGTTGGGTTTTCTTCCAAGTTAACTAAACAACCTGCTCTGTAGATCCATTTCCTACATCACTTTTTAAATAATTTTATGGATTCTTCTTTTTGGGGTTGTCAACCCTAACAGCCCTGCTCCCTACCTGTGAGATACCTTCTTCCTTTATTTGACCGGTGGCTCAATCACCTGTCCCCTTGCTTCATGTACTGCTGTGTAGTTCGTCGCCCTGAATGAACGCTCTCTCTCCCCCACGTAGCTCCTTGCACTTCTTTCCACCCTCCCTCCCTCCTTCCTTTCTCAGGTGGATCAGCTGACCTCCCAGCTAGCGTGTATGTGTATGTGCCGGCTACACTGTAGCAAGCAGTATCTGTAAGCAATTGTATTTAACGACCCTCTTTTCTATTTATCTTGCTTTGCGCTCTACTACCAGGTGCAGCATCTGACCAATCAGCTTAAGGAGAAGGCAGACTGGTGCAGTGAGCTGCTGCTCAGCTCCGAGCAGCTGCGTCGTGAGCTGGGAGAGCGCGACCAGGAGATTGACAGGCTGGAGAGCCGCATTCGCGAGCTGGAGCAGGCCCTGCTGACCAGCGCCGAGTCCCTGGAGAAGGTTAGGAAAGGGGCCACAGGGTGATAAAAGACACAGAGAGAGAGATTGATAGCAGGGATGACTAGTGAGTGGGAAGCGTAGTGGATGTGCAGCAGGGTAGAAGATCTGTGTGTGTGGAGAATGATTTATAGGAGCTCTAGGAGGTGGGAGGGGCTTCACAGAGCCAGAAAACAATGTGTCGGGGTGTCATGACGACGCTGATCTATGCTTAGCAACCATTGTCAGCCAGTGCCTCTGCTGCGCTGCTATTGGTGTATAAAAAGTGTTTTAGGAAAGACCCCAAATAAAAACCTTGACTCCCGCTTATTCCAATAAGTCATTAAGGCCTCTTTCAATTTTTCGGCCAAGCTTCCTATTGACACCGGGTGCATGGTTTTTAATTTGGGTCATGTCAAAAAACATTTGGATTAAATGAGCTGTTTGCAACTTTTATACAGATGCTTGGAGGGCGTATTAAATAATATCATGCCTCATAGGGTTTCAGCACGTAATGACGTAAACTATGTCCGCACGTAACACGTGCACGCACAATGGATTTGTGTGTTGTTAACTAATAATAGCAGTTTACTAATTTTAGCTATCATCAAACGTACATCACCGCATACTGTAACAACAACATGACTCCAAATTGTATGTTGCTTCTCTGGGAATGAAAAAAATAAAAGATTAAAATAGAATAAAATTAAAAAAAGTAGTCTAAGCCTGGGCCTCTGGAGAGAGGGTCCAGACTGACGCTAAGGGAAAAAAACCCAACTCATAGCCATAGTACACATACGACTTGCATGTGTGTAAGAGGGAAACATCAAAGAAAACAAAGGACATGAAAGACATTAAAGCAGCGGAGCTGATGCAACCAGCCACTTCTTCATACAGCTATGAATAAAAAGTAAAAGAAACCTATACACTGTGGTGGCCTCTGCGGTGTTCCACTCCATCGTCTGCTGGGGTGGAGAGAGAATGGCCAGAGACAGGAGCAGACCCAACAAAGCAACCAAGAGAGCCGACTCAACTCTCGGCCGCCAACCAACTCTCGGCCAGTGTCCAGTCCGCATGGATGAGCGAGGATACGTCCAAGAAGACTGGGGTGTCCGATACTTGCTCATTCAGCCAAGACACGGAAGCTTATCCGTCTCGGCGCTCAGTGGCAGCTACACAGCCCTGTCTCTTCAAACTGACTCTGGTGTAGCGGAGACCCAGCAGCTAGTCTTCATGGCCAAAAGGCTCCCGGGAGGCAGATCCAGAAGTCCACAAAAAGCACCGCAGAGGTCACGATAGTGCCACCCCTTGTCACACTTTCCCAAAAAAATAATATGTATATAATAACACATGAAAACAAGAGGGAAACACAAAAGGATGACCCAAGAGCACAGAGCTCCTGCCAACAGCAGCCACACTAACATATAATATTGTATTACGTATTTTGCTCATTTTAATCATAGTATTAATTTCACAGACGCATCGCAACATTTGCTTTTCCATTCAAAAACAACAAATCTACTACTCACGGCATACTTCTTGGGGGTGGCATGGCGTAGTGGGTAGAGTGGCCGGCCAGAAACCTGAGGATTGCAGGTTCGCTTTCCACCTATTGACATCCAAAAAATCGCTGCCGTTGGGTCCTTGGGCAGGACACTTCCCCCTTTGCCCCCGGTGCCGCTCACACTGGTGAATGAATGATGAATGAATGATAGGTGGTGGTCGGAGGGGCCGTAGGTGCAAACTGGCAGCCACGCTTCCGTCAGTTTACCCCAGGGCAGCTGTGGCTACTGATGTAGCTTACCACCACCAGGTGTGAATGAATGTTGAGTCCCACTTCTCTGTGACCGCTTTGAGTGTTTAAAAAGCGCGATATAAATCTAAGTTTTTTGTTTTTTTCTTAAGACACAATACTTGGTTAATATTTAGGTCAAGAAATGTAAATGGAGTAATGTTGGTGGTTTTTGGATGGTTATTTAGGGGGCTTTGTGGAATAGACAAGCTCCCATTGACGCCATTGTGAGTTAACTTTTGCTAACGTTTACTTACGATTTAGAATGCATAAAAAAAAGAAAAACGTGTGTTCTCGACTTAAATAAGGATTGTAAATGATAGAAAAATAAAATAAAAAATGCAGTTCCCCTCAAAAACACTTTATTTTGGTCTACATAACATGTAATGTTGGTTCTTTGCTTAAAATGTTGCATAGATGATGTTTTACCGGCGATCTTCAAGCCTTTTTGACTGTCTCTTCAGTACGTGCTGTTTCGTAGGCAGTCCTATTTACGTGGCTCTACTTTGACTACGTTTTTTTCCCCCCACCAGTCATGTTACAGTTTTTATCGCTTCTATAGCAAGTTTACTAACAGATATAAGTTAGACCTACATTCTACTTTGTAATAGAAAGGGCAACAGCGAAGGATGTACAGTATGTGCATGTAAGAGGCAGTCTGCTCCACAAAAAGAGGATTGAGAAAAAGGAGCTTATAGACTACAGTGCTGACTTCAATGGCGAACTCACGCAAAGCTCTTTGGGTAAATTTCTACTATATGTGGGGATATCAGCAGCTTTATTTACCTCTGCATGCACTTTCAAATGTAGGCTTTTGAAACTCATGCTTGTTACACCTGTTTTATTGCTTTTTCGTTGAACTCAGTGGTGCTATTAATGCTGCAGTGTTTCCCATATAGACAAAATAGCCCTGTAGGCAGAAAACGACTGCTACGTGTGGCCCCGCAATTAGTGGTGGGGCCGGGGGCCCGTTTTGCATGAAGAAGTGCATGTGAAATGTCAATGATTAACGGGGCACTTCATGTAAAATGCTACCACAAAATTATTCCATACTGGCTCTTGTGCACAGCAAAACATCTTGTTTTGTAAGGCAGAGGTGTTGGGTTCAAATCCCAGTCGGAAATTATTTTGGATGGTTTATAGATTTATGTTAAAATTATGTTAAAATGTCATTTTGACGAAAAAAAAATAAATTATTGACCAATTTTTTTTTTTTACAGTAATTTAGTTTTATATAAAACATCCATCAAATTAAATTAAAGTTTGATTAAAAAAGCCAGAGAATTTATTCACATAAATAAAATATGTGTGAAACAAATAGTAATGGGTAGGGTGGGCCTCCAAATCAAGTTCTGCCGAGGGCCATCATTTAGCCTGGGGCAGCCCAGCATTCATTTATTTTTGGCAGATGGCTATATAAAAATACTACACTGTGTAGTAATGACGTTGCTGAAGTGGCAGCTGATTGCATTAGCTTTGTGGCCTTTTATGTTTTTTAATGTGCTCTGTCTTTTTTAATGTTTTCCTATAGTTTTCATGTGTTTTTTACTTGATTTTTTTGTAGACGTGTGGTATCTGCACTGCAACCAAACAATTTTCCCATTGTGGGATAAACAAAGCTAGGTCATTCCTGTAATGCCTTCCTCACTCATAAACACATTGTAACGGGCTGAATCCATCTTATCGTTACAACTCCATTTAGGAGATCCATACTCTGCTTGTTGCTGCGTCATGGCCAGATATGCCAATAAGATGATCCACCACTCCCTTGCTCACCAACAAACTTTTAATACTGTTGAAACGTCCTGTCCGTCTGACATCTCTCATTAGCCTGCATGTGTGTTAAATAAGAAAATAGACTAATGTGCTTTTTTGTTGTGTATCAAAGGATGAGCAAAATAGAAGCCAAACATCCATCGCCAAGGCAACGCACACCACATTGGAGGCTCAGTTGCAAACTGAAAGAGAAGCATTGGAGCGAAAAGAGAAGGAGGTAGAGTAGTGTTCCCTCTGCACCTTTTGTCGTTCTCCTTGTAGATATGATTAGATTGTGGAATCTTGCGGCGCCAATTTCGACTTCAGCGACTTTCCTTTTCTCTCTTCGTCTCAGATCTGTAACCTGGAGGAGCAGCTGGAGCAGTTCAGAGAGGAGCTGGAGAACAAGAACGAGGAGGTGCAGCAGCTTCACATGCAGCTGGAGATCCAGAAGAAGGAGATCAGCAGCCAGCAGCAGTACCTGGAAACGAGGGAACGCATCCTCCAGGTAACCTTTGTTCTTCTGCAAAGACGAAAATGTTTTTTGAGAAATACTGTTAAATATTTTAGGTTAGTGTTGTACTAGCTGTAGTTTATTCTCCTTTTTTAAATTAATGATTATTAATGATAATTAATTAAACAATATAATAAATCATATACATATTCATTATTATTAATTAATATAATTAAATAATATTAATTATTTTAATTGATGCCTAATCATTTGCCTTTTAAAAATAGAAAGGTCTATTAACTACCAGAGGCTAACATTAATGGTCCCATACTATACACAATTTCTACTGTTTTAAATATGTCTGAGGTTTCACAATATCAAGGGAGTAGGTTTGATTTTGAGATTGGTGGGGACACAAAAGTGCTCCGAGGCAGCACTCTGAAAGTTTACTTTTTTTTTTTTTTACATTAGCAATCATAATTTCACGTCATTCAGATGTTATAGTGTAAAGCAACTAAAATGAAAGCAAAGGAGACAACTTGGAATAGTTCTCATCTTTACTCTTTAGTGTAGGGCTGTAGTGCAACTGTGCATCATACTGTCAATGAACATAGCCTACTGCCCATCAACAACGTCAGAAATACATTCATGCAATACAACATTGTAAATAAACATAAATGAACTGTAATAATCTTTTCCACAACTTGTGTTTAAATCACTCACAATTTTTCCCTTCATCTACTTCTTTCTATTGCTGCTTTTGTACTGTAAATATGTTACATGAAACTAAAAAAAATTCAAAAAATAAAACGGAAAGGTGAAATCCGGCGATCTGATTGGCTGTTAACCGTGGTTTAAATATTGAGCAAGGCTACTATTCTAAAGCCTGATCACAGCGTAGGCTATCACTCCGCCTCAGGCACGTATGACTGCTATGAATGGAAGTTGTTGTCATGTATCCATGACAACGGACTGTTGCAGTCCGTAGAAAAAGACAGCTGATGTTTTTACGATGTTAAAAAACGGACTAAAGTAGTTGAATTCACATGTTTAAGGTTAACTTTCACCTACGGGGAGGGTTAACAATGGTAGAGGGGACTGAGCGTTGACTTTCACCTGGAAAAAAAGCGGAGGAAAAGACGAGATGCAGTGCTGATTTGGAGCTAACGTCTGGATAGGTGGGACTGTTTTTTCCACAGTGAAGAGTGACTGCGGGGACAGCCAATCACACGTAAGTTAGCATGAAAGCGGCAACTAATCAGGGAGCGATATTTAGGTTAGAGGCAGGACTTCTTGCAGAGACCGACATTTAACCCTTTCTGTGCCATAATCATTGACAAAACATTACGGGCAGCGCTTGTATTGATAGTGACTACACAGTAGCGGCTGGATATTGGTAGGGACGTGTCCCTAGCGTCCCTACCCAATTCTACGCCCTTGCACAATATTTGTAAAAAATAATAATAAAAATCTAGGATGTTTTTTGACTTTATATGATATCACATACAACGGGCATGTCAAACTTGTTTTTTGCAGAAATGGCCGCTTGTAACAGTAAATATTTATATGGCCCTGCAATGAGGTGGCGACTTGTCCAGAGTGTACACCACCTACTGCCCGAATGCAGCACTTTTAGCACCTCCCGCAACCCTGAAAGGGACAAGCATTATCAGAAAATTGATGGATGGATAAATGTATAATCACCTCATGATATTATTACACAATTGCTTATGCATTTATCATATTGTTTACTTGCAAATGTATGGATAATTACCTTTGAGATCATAAGTCAAGTTGAAAAAAAAACAAAAGATGTTTGGAATATATTGGTGCACGATCAAAGAACATTCAAGTTCAGATGATATGCAATTGCATCCAGTAAAGTTATTCTGCCAAAATTGAAATAATAAAGAAATGTATCAAAAAAGAGAGTTGCTATAATGACGCACATATCCAGGCTTTCACGGGGTCATGTAAAATGATATTGCAGGCCGCATCTTGCTTTTGACACCTGTCACATAGAACAACGAGACAGGGAACACGTTAGCAACACTAAAATAGCTCCATGTTAACATTACATGCACATTTTTAACAGCAACACCATGCTACATTAGCTCAATAGGATGAATAAATGTGTAATCACTTCTGTTTCTGACTGATAGATATTGTAATTAGCAGAGCTCTGAACTTTATTTTGAGAGTTGCAAAGTCTGCTTTTGGGCTTTTACCCCAAAACATGCTTATCTAGCTGGAGACGAGTTTGAGGCAGTTTCATGTCCACGAAAAAGGACCTACATAATGTTTGAAGCTCTTAAACAGACTCTATGGACACATGTGACTGGAACACCAGTATAAAAAGTCCTTATTGTTATTGTAAAGATTTGACAATATTAGGACATTTTCACCAGTTTGCCAAAAGAAATGAGGCCGATTATGGACTCTTTTAATTCCATCACGTTATAATCTTTTGACTCTTGAAGGTGATGGAGGAGAAGGACAGGGAAATAGTACATCTTAATGAACAGATCACTAAGCTCCAACACATGGAGAAAACGTCTGGCATCAAGGTAAAATATATGTATAAATATATCATATGTGTGCACGAAATGCAAATACAAGTCTATTTCGTGTGTGCATAGCGTCGTGGTTGTGCGTCATTTTGTGTTGGTCTTGTTTACTTCCATTTTCGGTGGCTCCGTTTGTATTTTATTTTTGGTTTGTCTTGGTAAGTACTTATTCCGTTTTTGGTGTGTTATTGAACCCTTGAGTTTCCAATAATATCCAAATAATAAATCACTTTGATTACAAAATGTTACTTTATATTGGAGACTCAAAGGTTGTTTCTTAAAGTTATTTTTATTAGGGATGTTCCGATTAGGGTTTTATGCTGCCGATTCCGAAACGATCATCAATGAGTAAGATACCATTACCTATTTATTTATTGTGAGTGTTATTGATAGTTTATCAACACAATATTCAATCTAGTTCTATATTCTTCTTTATTACATACAATTATTTGATACAAATGAAGTTAATAGTACACAATTACTAAACGGAAGTAAAACATTAACTGTAACAGACAATAATTAAGAAGTACTGCTCTTGACTGATATGTCTACTTGTTAATTACCTCTTAATAGCTGTTTGCGTTCTGCTTAAACTTAACTATGCACTATTTCTTTGTGTTGTTTAAAGCTAGCTTAGCAGTTAGCTTGGCCACTAGCATGCCCGCCCCTGTAACATTTCTAGCCTGGTCCTCCAATGGTAATGTAATGTAATGAAGAGGGTTGTTATCATCTTACCCTATCTTACCACCTACTCAGTGGTCTAGTGGTTTGAGTACTCAGCATCAAGGGTTGGAATTAAGGGTTAAATCACCAAAAATAATTCCCGGACATGGCACCGCTTCTGCCCACTGCTCCCCTCACCTCCCAGGGGGTGAACAAGGGGATGGGTCAAATGCAGAGGACAAATTTCACCACACCTAGTGTGTGACAATTAATGGTACTTTAACTTTAACTTAGTGGAGTGGTTCCACACTGTGTATGGAGACACATCTTTAGCTGCTAGCCACACTTGTCAATCAGGGGACTAAAAATAAAAACAATGTCAGCGAGAGGGGGTCTCTGAATGGCATTAAAAGGTATTAATCAATTCCATACTTTTTCATGAAAATCAGCCAACACCAATCGGCACATCCCTAATTTTATTTATTATCATGAGTTCATATCTTTTTCATGCTTTCAGGAACTAGATGAGCGCGATGAGCTGATAAAGGACCTGGAGTCACAGGTGGACTGCCTGCGGAGCGAGCAGGAACGCCTAAGAAGCAACAGCGAGGACGAGGTGGACCAGCTGAATGCCGTCATTGACAAACTCCAGCAAGAACTGGTCCACATCGAGCAGAAACGGGATGCGGGTGATGAAAACAATGCCCATGTTGGGCCCCACGGTGAGGACTATGCGCCAAGCAGGGAGGAATATGATGAAATAAAGCAGAAAATGGACATGGCCTCCAAGGAGATTGATACCCTCAAAATGGCGCATGGCAAGCTGTTGGAGATTCATGAAGTCTTAAAGGAGAGCGCAGTGGCCCAAAGAGAGAAATGTGACAGCACAGAAGCAGAACTTCAAGAGAAAACTGCAGGCTTTGTAGTGGTCCAGGCCCAAGTTCAAGCACTGGAGCAAAGAGCAGCATCTGATATAAAGGAGCTCATTCTCCGCATTCAGGAGCTTGAGGACTCTGTGCGTGAAAAAGACACTGAACTCAGCCGCTGTCAACTCCTTGTGGAGCAAACTCAAAAATACGCAGATGATCTGCAACTAAAAGTGTCCTCACTGGAGGAAGATTCTAGGCAGAAAATGGCAGCTGTGCTTGTCAACAAAGCCAGCCAGGAGGTTTTGCAACAGCAGTTCCAAACATCCGAAGAAGATCATCACCCACACAGTTTTGGCGACTTTAGCCTCCCTCAAATGGAACTCAGCCTGCCTGTCCATGCTAGACAAGCTCCAAGGGGCAAGGTGGTCCACCTGACACAGAAGCTCTTTGAGCTGGAGGCAAGTCTCAGCGGGATCCAGAAAGACCAGGAGCTCCAGAAGCAGCTGCTGTCGAGCTCAGAAGAGGACGTGTTGGAATACGAGAAGAGGCTGGCGGTGCTCATGGATCTGCTGTGTCAAATGAAGGTCAAGACTCCTCCAAGGGCGTCACCAGCTGTGGAGGTAAGAGGGTGAAACTTTACAAAATCCAAATTAAGTCTAATGAGAAGTATAAACCCTTCTGATTCTTTGAATTAGGCCTCAGCTGGTGACCACCTACCTGCGTCTGAGCTACTCCAAGAGTTGAAGAAGGCAAGAGAAGAAACCTTGGACACCAAAGAGCAGCTGGACAACTACAGCAAGCAATGCAGCAAACTCCAGGAGGAATTAAAAGTATGTGAAGATCCAAACCTTCTCTAAGAGCACGTGAAGAGGTTATTTCTGACTTTCTTGCTTGTCTCTTTCTTTAAGGAAAAAACAGAAGCGGTAGAGAGACTGAAGCACCAACTTCAAAAGGTACTGTATACTTCATGGACATTCTGAACAGCCTGACCATCAGGGCATAAACACGTATGCATGCGGTTTTTCAAAGCCACAACCACCACGGGGGTCACATGATCATAGCCTCGGTTTTGTTAAGATGTAAAGATATTTTTTATTTCATTGATATCAGTCAGTTACATATATATATATACACACTTTAAATGAACTGTTTATTTAGTAAAAAACAACAACACCAAAGTATAAAACAACAGCACATAATTATGGGGGTTTATTTGATACTTTAGGGAGGCTTCAGCCCTCCTAAAAAGACCTAATGGCACCACTGGTTCGAATGCTTGATGAAAAACATTATTGATGAAACAAAGACATAAACATGTATTTATTGTGGGCTTTGTGCTCATAGAGTGTGCCATCGACTATGTTTCCGGGTTGTCGTTGGGAAGACTAGTATGTACTGTACGTAGAATGCAGGTTACAATAATGGATTGATGCGAGTGTTTACATGCAGGAAGGACCGGATTTACAATCACATAATACCAGTACAAGGAGAACCTCGATTTACCAATTTAATTGGTTCGTGCGTGCGTGCTCGTTCTTATAAGAGGCACCGCTGAACGAGAGGTAGTCTTCTCCTCCGCTGTGAAATAAGTCCACTTTGGCATTTTTTTTCCAGAAAAGTTAGTTCTCATTACAATTAAAAACTTGCTGGTACAAAGCCAGCTCATTCAATCTCTTCATTACGAGCAAGGACAAAATTGCTGCTAGCGGGACACAAAATAAATGGATGAGTTCACACCAGAGCATATTTGGCACAATCTTAAAAGTTCGTAAACCAAAAGTACAAAGTATCATTGTATGTTGATCCCATGTTTAAAAAGTCTACAACCTTTATGTGTTTTTCCATTCAAATTCTTGGCGACATTACTTGCTGCGTTAAAATACTTCTTAAGGGTTTTTGCATGTGTTTTTAAAAAGTTATTTTCAACCAAAAATAGGTCAATAATTAGGTTTTTTCGTGCAGATAAACATACTGGGTGTGTCGAGAGGTGCCGTTAGGTTTAGGGTGGGTTGGGTGCCCTTCAGGAGTCTGATAATAATAATACAAAATAAATATTAATAAAAAACAAAATGTTGCCACAAACAAAACCCTGTTTAAGGCCACATGAAGCTTAGTTTATGTCTGCTGCGTCCCTGTTGGCACTTCAGGTGTCTTCTCAAGGAGATGAAGAGATGCAAGCGCTTCAAGGAGAGTTAATAATGAGTCAGAATGAGGTGGCGCTCGCCAAAGAGGAGCTGAATAGCTGCAAGGAAAGCTTGGAGAAGCTGCAAGAGCTGCTGCAGGTATTAAATCTCACTTTTAAAACAAGATAAAAAACAAAGCTAAATCATTCATCATCATCATCAACCTTTCTTTTATGTTGTCTTAAAGGAGCGTGAACTGACCATCAATCAACTTAAAGAAGAATTCAAAGTAAGCAGAAAAGCAACTCACATGTTGTTTTTGTTCTTTAAGAAAACTGGGATTGATTGATCAGTTGTCATTTCATGTCCAGGTTGGAGCTGAAGAGGACAAAGCAGACAAGACGGAGCTTCTCAAAGAGCTCCAAGAGGTCAGACTCAATGCAGACTCCACCAAAGAGGAACTTGACATTTACAAATCCCACAATGAGAAGCTGCAGGAGGATATTCTGGTGCAGGAGTTGTCTATTTGTAGGCTAAACGAGGAGCTTGATGAGGTCAAAAACACTCTTAAAACCACCAAAGAAGGACTGAGCAGCTACAAATCACACAATGAGAAGCTTCAGGAGGACATCCACATTCGTGAATCCTCTATTTGTAAGCTCAAAGAGGAGCTCCAGGAGGTCAAAAAGAAAGTGGACGCCACCAAAGAAGAAGTAAATGGCTGCAGGCAACACAATGAGAAACTTAAAGAGGATGTCCAAGATCGTGAGCTCTCTATTTGTAAGCTCAAAGAAGGGCTCGAGGAAATGCGAACAGCCATGTTGAAGACAGGCGAGTCAGCTCCGTCGTCTTCATATCCGGCTCAGTCTCCTCACCCTTTTTCCTCAGCTTCGTCCTCCTCCACCGCCTCTCAACCCAAAAGAAAAGCAAGCAAGCAGCAAGCCGCTAAAGGAAGCAGCACCAAAGAGAAAACATGTCTCTCTAGGAAGAGTTCTGCACCCTCCAGTAGAACCCCCAGAAAGCAAATGAACAGCAGCAGTGACTCAGAGCAGCACGGGCCGGCTGTGTCGGACGCTTTCACGCAGACGGAAGTGCTCGTCACGTCTGACTGCAGTGAGAAGCCCCCTGTGGCGAACACCAAAGAGGAGCTGGAGGAGCTGATCAAAGAGTTCCAGGAGAAGATCGTCCAGATGCAGGAGCTGCACGCCGCGGAGATCCTGGACATGGAGGCCCGGCATATATCAGAGAGCGACACCTTGCGCAGGGACGCACAGAACCTGGAAGATGAGTGCAAAGCCTTCAAAGCTGTCATTGACAAGCTGCGTTCCACTGAGGTGAGGACAGTAAATAAATACTAATAAATAGAATTTCTTGAAATTATTTTTTACACAACTGCAAGAACTAACATGCATTTAATGGGATTATATATATTCTATATAATGTCAATAAATTAAAAATGCTTAATTCTATAGTACATTGTATTACTATGATATTATTATATTGGTACAGTATATTGTGATACTTGAATCAGAATTTCTGTATATGTGTTGCAGTAAATAGATATCAGTGTTTCCCACAGGTCAGGCATCTATTTGTGGTGGTGTGGTCGGTTGGGGTTGGGGGCAGGGGCCGGGGGGTTATAGATGGGGGGTGGCAGCGGCGCCGGCGATGACCAAGAAGAACGCGCAGTTGGAATATAATTACAACATTTTATGTACATATTTATATACATATTTATATAATATTTAGATATTTATATAATATGTAACTACAAGCTCCATTCACAGACAGAGTCCCATGGATTTTATGAGCGGTCGAGCAAGTCAAAAGCCGGAAAAAAAAAGATTAAAAAATTATATAATTTTTTTAATTTTTTATTTGTGGCGGACGTAATTTTTTCGTGGCGGGCCGCCACAAATGAATGTGTGGGAAACCCTGGATATAATGGCCCAGGTTGATACCTGGTGGCACCCACTGGCATTCATTTGTGAAGCAGCTATTAATTGAGGCACTAAATTGTTAACAATAGTGCTTGGTAAATGATGACACAGTGAGTGTGTGGCACACTCACTGGCCGTATCGACACCGCACTAACAGTGTTGCGGTTTCATAATGGCGCCATACGCTGCATTAAAAAGTCAAGCTGTGCAGAAAGGAATACGAAACATTCAACTCTGGTCAATAAGCCAAAGAGTAAAAAGGAAAAGAGCATTATGTTTATGTAGCGCTGTAAGATCCAATTTATTGCACAATTTTGAATTCAACCTTCTTAGTTACATTTAGATTTAATATGGTGACAAATAATATTGTCAAAAGCAGTACAACATTCCACCCACTTTCAGTATCAGCTGTCACTTGTGAGCCGAAAGAAGCGCTACCAGCTAAATGCAGTTCGCCATTTCATACAGCAGTTGAATTAGTTACATGTTTTTTTTTTAAAGTGACGCACACATCAAGTCACCAAGGGACACAACACACTCTTTGTGTTTTAGTTTTGATGCGTTGGGGCTTCGGTATCGTTTGACCCATCACTAATATATATATATTTTTTTATTCACTGTAACTGAAAGAGAAAGTTGACTAATGCCGCTTTCTGCAGGGGAAAACGACTGCGGTCTAAAAAGCTGTTCACTCAACATTATCCTGCAGGATAATGCTTTTTTAAAGTATATGTCTGTAATTTTTTCTTAAACTGAAGTTAAAAATGTGTTTAATAACGGTTAGAGGCTAATTAAAAGGTGTGGTGTAGCAAACATTTTTACAGCTTTTTATTGGTGCAGCTAATCATGTTATGCCATGTTATATGTTTTTAGATTAGATTACTGTCAATAATTAAATGCTTATTACTTTTCATTGACTGTCAGATATCTTGTTCTGTAGTTTCACTTCTTCATGTTGCATTTTCTGTAGGCTTCGAGACTAGATCGGTCGCTATCGCAGTTCAAAGATGGCTACACAAGTGGTAAGCTAAACAATGACAATAACAAGCAATAATGATAATCACAGACAATGTCACAGTGCGGGTCGTCTTTTGTTTACAGACAGCAGCTCGGACTACAGCCAGAGAACCGGATATGACCAAGCAGGACTTCAGCAGGAATTCAGAGTGACACCCGAAGGTGCCAGAAGAGAGACGGATGATCAATTACCAGATCGCATCAAGGTAAACTAGTTATTTATTGTCATTAGATAACTTAAGATGTAGTTCTGTAGCTTTTGAAATATTCAAATTTGATGGGATGTGCTTACAGACGTTGCTCCGTGAGGTGCACCAGGAGGGCATGCAAGTGCTCTCTCTGACAGAGCTCCCTTTCTCTGAGGGTGAGCCAAGCTCCCATTTTAACCTCCAAGCCTGGGTGAAGGAAAGAGACACCTTGTCGGCGACTGTAGACTCCCTCAAAGGCCTCATCGCCCACATGCAAACAGAGGTACTAAAAAAGGACAAATACACCCGAAAGTCAAGTCGTTACATTTCCGTGTTGTCCCACAGACGTCTACTGCAGAGGACTGGTGTGGCGAGCTGCTGGACGCTGTGCGGCAGGTGTTTGTGAAGGAGCGTAGCGTGCTCAAGAGTGCCCTTTACAGCCAGTTGGACCTGCTGGACACCAGCGACGCCATCATCCACCTCAACCAGCTGGAGTGCAGACTAGCCGAGCAGGTGAATGACCAAAATATCATAAAAATGTTTCTTCCAGAGGAAAAAAAGTCTGGAAAATGTAAAATGATGTTCCAGTTAGATCGATTTATACAAGCAAACCAGCAAGCGATGCCTTACCTCCAAGTGAGTCAGAGCTTCTTTTCCTGTCACTCACAGACACACACCAGTGACTTGGAAAGTTACACCTGCTTACTAAATGACCTGTTTAGTGGAAGATATTTAGATGTTAACACGATGCAGGCCTGCTTGTAGCAGACTTTATATGGGACAATCTACGTGCAAGTTAATAATATCTGATCATTTTCATAGTAATTTACTAGTTTACTAATGTAATCATTATGCATGTCACATGATTCATAGAAATAAAATTAAATGAATACCATGTGATGTTTCTTATCTCTAACATTTCACGGATCCTTTCTTTTTGACCTTTGTCCAGGATGCTCAGCACAGAGAAGCGATAGGTTCCCTCCTCACTGCAGACAGAGCCAGTCTCAGGTCTGAGATTCATCATCTCCGAGGTCAACTGCAGCATCTCCATCAAGGCAAGTCTCCTTAAAATATCCCTGTCATTATTTCTACATAGCGTAAAAATGTCCTTTGATGTACTCCCCGTTATATTTATGCTCCTCAGATGCCAGGCCTGTCGTGTTATTGGCTGGTGAGCACAGCGTGAAAGAGCAGCGAGGTGGAAGAGATGCTGATGGAGCGATGGAGAGCGAGCTGTTGCAGACTCAACTGGAGCTGGAGACCACGCTTAAGGCACAGCACAAGCACCTCAGAGAGCTGGACACACTCAGGTTAAAAATGAAGATCTAGAATAATATAAGTTATGACAATAATGCTGACATGTTAACTTTGTGTGCAGGGCTGAGGTATCACAGAAGGCTGCAGAAGTGGATGTACTGAATGACCAGCTGTTGGAGGAGAAAAAGAGAGGTCGTGAACTTCAGTGGGCCGTGGAGAAGGAGCAATGCCGAATTGGGAGAAGCGAGGAGAGCACACGAGAAGAAGTGGAGGTTTGTATCTGCTGTCTAGCGCAGGACAAAAGCTGCCAACATTATGACACACCTTGTGTGGCCCTCAAAGGACTTGAAGCTTGATTTGGAGGAACAAAGGATCCAAGTCACACAGCTGACGTCCACATTGGAACAAGAGCGCCAGGCCTCCTCTCAGCTCTGCCAGCAGGCTGAGAGGGAAAAGCTGAGCCTCCACAGACACCTCCAGGAGCTCCAGGTTCAGCTGGAAACCGCGCGAGGCCAGGCCCAGGAGATGAGCTCTGCTTTGCAGCGAGAAAAGGAGCTGCGTGTAGGTGGAGTCTTCACCGGCGCCGATCAAGTAAATGAAGAGGAGAACCTTCTGGAAAGGCTGCAGAAGGATCTAGATGACAAACATGCACAGGTGGGTGTTTCTCCCTTTAACGTGCAATTTTGTTTGAGCTCCAAGGTTGATCTTTTTTGAGATATTTTTGGGCATACGATGTTTCCGATAGGAAGTAATTGAAACAGAATTCATCCAGTGTCACAAAACATTAAAAGGCTATTTAGTGATGTTTTAGCATCCTTAACTGTCGAGCAAACGTAAATAAGCCAACAACTGTTATATTTATACATTGAAACATTGAAATACTTTCATTCTAATAAGAAATTGTTAATGTACTGTAATTCTAAATTTGATTTAATAATCTGTTTCATTGTAAAAACTGGCAATCACAAAACCTAAAAATGAATGTTTTATGTTTATTTTTTTATGTTTATATTTAACACGCTTTTAAACACTCTTATTGTAAGTTTTTATGCGGGTTTTTTGTCTTACTGAAAATGTTACTTTATTCCGAATTTGATGAGAAAATATTAGCTAATTCCAAATTGTATTAATTAATCAGTTTTAGCGTCAAACTCTGGGTACCCTAAAACATAAACTTTATTGTCATGGAAGTGTAAAAATATGTCAACCACTGAAGTTTAGCTTGAATTCTGAAATTGACAAAGTAATTATTTCCACAATCAAACTACGACCATCATAACACACACAAATTACATTTTAACAAACTTTACTGTCATGCACATGGAAGAAGTCAACCACATCAAAACAAAACATTGTTTAAACAATGTATATCTTTTTCACAAAAATGGTATTTAATTCCAAATATGAAGATTTAATCTATTTCAGGGTCAAACAGTTGCCATAATAAAACCTAAAAAAAGGTGAAATTTTTAACACATTTTACTGCCATAAGCCAAAATGTGTCAAATTCCACGTTTGAATGTTGAGGTACCCACGGTGCTTTCTTTAGGATTTTACCATTTTAGCGATCGATAATGGTATTTATCAAGCCACTTTTCTTGTCCTCTAGGTGGTGCATCTCCTCAGTAAAGTGGAGGCTCACAAACTTGAGGGCGTGAGAAAACAAGAGGAGCTGACGCTGGTGGGCCACAAGTCCAGAGGAAACCAGCAGGCTTTGCTGGAGGCTCAGGTCCGTCTGGAGAATCTGGAAGCTCAACTCTTGGGGACGCAGGAGCAGTTGGAGAGGGAGGTAGAGCGGAGAAGGACCCTGGAGGAGGAGAGGGACAGACTGGTGGGGAGTTTGGCTCCTAAAAGTAGCGTCCAGCAGCCTCCTCTCTCAGGGGTAACCGGTGGGGGACCCCATCACGGTCCTTGGCGCACTGTGGACACCATTCTGGGGAAACTCCACCTTGTGTCCTCAAAGTTACGCAACATGGCGACCAAAGCAGCGGGAAGGTAGCTTATTTAAATAAGTAGTCAACATTTGCAGCTCTGTAGTAAAGTCTTTCTTCCTTGAACAGCTCGTCTGCTGAAGTCTCTACTGATGAGCTGTGTCTGCTCCAGTCCACTGTTAGTGAGGTCATCACGACGCTCCAGCAATCTCCAGGTCTTCCCTCCATTCCTGAGGTCAGCATTACTGCTTTTTCCCACCCAACCAACAATATCATTATCACAAGTCCTTTTTTTTTTTAAACTGCTGCCTGTGCTGCCATCAGAGCTCTGCCCTGCTGGCAGGAGCCTCCAGCAGCTCCTCCTTGACAGAACGTCTCCTCAGGCAGAACACCGAGCTAACTGGTTTCGTCAGCCGCCTGACCGAGGAGAAGAACGACCTGAGGAACCGCACGCTCCGATTGGAGGAGGAGATACGCTGCTATCAGCACGCCGGCAATACTGTGAGTACACGATTGTTGAATAGAAATGCAGCTATCGATTATTTTAGTAATCCAGTAATCTATTGATTAATTTGTTTGAATAATGGAATAAAACTCACTTCATAGCCTCAAAGTAAAATAAAAACAATGTAGCCTAAAACAGATAGAGAATAAAGAAACCAAACTAAACAAAGAGACCCTAAAATAGTAAAAGGGACGTATAATTAATTTGGTCTTCCTGATTTATACATTTAGTTACAATGTTGGATACTCGTGTTAAAAAAAATTACAAAACGTCAAATCATAAGGTTCATGAATATTGCTGTGAGCTTGCACGCACTTTTGGATGCCTCTGTTTGTGGGGTTTTGCAGTCTGGATGTTTTGTGATGTCACAGCGAGATGGACGTACGTATTTGGACATATATGTAAAACTTTCAGCAAGAGCGGGAGGAGCTCCAATACATAGTATCTACACAAGGAAGTGTTTTAAATGTAGATTAAAGTCATAAAATTTCTCCTTTAACAACTTAACACATAAACATTGGAAAACTGTATTAATTGGAAGAGTTAATAACATACAATCAATTAACATACAAACTGTAGAAGCTAACATGTCCTCACATGTGTTGGAATATAACATTTGTTATGAACCAGCTCTCTTTTGCAAAGATGTTTGTCTTTTTCACTTTTTAATTGCAAAACCTCTCTCTCTTCTTCTTTGGGCCTCTTGGTTTTTTTCCAAGTTGGTGTTGGTTTTCTTTCAGCCATCTCTGGGCACGCTGATGTTCCTGCCACACACACACATTGAAGCAGTCTTACAGCAACAATATAAAATATTTCTAATCAAATAATTGATGAATCGTTGAAACCCAATCGTGAAACTCTCGTTATTTATTCTAGTTTCACATCCAAGGTGAACAATAATTCAAGGCATAATTACCATTTTAGTGTATTCTCTCCTCTTGCAGTCCACTGGGAGGAGGGGAGTGTCCAACATGGACTCAGCAGACATGCTGCTTTTCGCACAGGAGAGGGAAGTTTGGACTGGAGAGAAACTTCAGTTGGAGAAAGCTTTGCATCAGGCCAATGCTCAAGTGGCACGACTCAAGGGAGAGATGAGGACTGACATCCTGCGGGAGATAAGTGGACCTGAGGCTGACAGCGCAGCTCTAAAGGTAAGAACAAATCAAATGCCGTATTTTCCGGATTATAAGGCGCATCCGGATTATAAAGCGCACTGCCGATGAATGGTCTATTTTTTTAAATCTTTTTTCATATATAAGGCACACCGAATTATATAGTCATATTTTTTTTTTCTGAATTGAAAACACATACTTGTAGTATACATAACATCTACAGGGTATCCGCGGATCCTTAAAAAGTCTTACATTCATGTATCTAAAATTAAGGCCTTAAAAAGTGTTAAATTTATTAGAAATTCCTAGAATGGTCTTAAATTCAGTACTCAATGGTCTTAAATTGTCGGGCCAGTTTTTTTTGTTTTTTTTTTCGGGGCACGTCTTTGAGTAAAAGTTACGGCATGTCTTTGAGTAAAAGTGAGCTGAAAATGAGAACAGCCAGCTGAAGCTCAACTGAGGCTCTTTTGAGTGTGTGTTCAGTGTTTTGTTGTTGATGTTATAATACTGTTTTGCACTATTATTGCACTATTATTGACCAAATGTAATTTATTTTTACCCTCACCTCGGTTATTATGTTTTTACTGGCATTGGTGTCGGTTTGTTTGTTTTGGATGTCATAGTTTTTGGATCCCTCAAGATTTTTGATAAGCTGTTTGGCAGAGTGGTGCATATCAGTTTGTTTATTAATAAACATACAAAAAGTAAACTTGACTGATTGTCATTGAGGTTGTAGTACAGTGGGATCCCCAACCATCGCTTATATTTATAGATTTTTTATTTATTTTTTCGGTCTTAAATTTCTATTCAAGGTGGCATTAAAAAGGTCTTAAAAAGTCTTAAAATTGACTTGCTGAGACCTGCAGATACCCTGATCTAATGGTGGTTCTTTGGTCAAAATGTTGCAAAGATTGTTATACAGATGATTTTCAAGTCACTTTAGGATGCGCAGTTTTGTGGGCGGTTTTATTTTTACGTGGCTCACTTTTGACAGCGTCTTCTCCTCGTCATCTTTGTTGTAGCGGTGTAGCGTGTAAGGACAGGAGTGGAAGAAGTGTCAAAAGATGGAACTAACTGTTTTAATGATAATTCAGACTTTACTTAAATCAATAACGGAGCAGCATCTCCTTATCCGGCGGATATGAGTCCCGTGAAAAAAAGTCTGACCGGAACTCTCTAATAACTAAAGTTCCTTGGGGGAATAATGTAAACTCACTATACTGGTATGTTTTTGCGATTTCATGGAACTTTACACTACTTTATATTAGAAATGGCAACAGTGGAGGATAAATGTCCCATAACAAGAAGATAGAGAAAAAGAAGCTTATCGACTATGGTGTCGGCACGGACTGCAAAGGCCCTGTGTGTAATGTTCTGTATTTTCAATGGACCATTAAAAATGTTGATGTTGCTTACTTAAGTCATATTGTAGTCTACACGTATCTCTTATGTGTGACTGTCATCTACTGGTCACACTTATCATTACGCAATGTACCAAATAACAAGATTTTAAGTGCGCCTTTTAGTCTGGAAAATACGGTAAATTAAATATTTTCCTTCACATTGATCCCTATTCACATACATCTGCAACGTTTCACATTTGAATCGATTTCGATACCAATTACTGGTAACAGGGAGTCAATACCTGTGTGTTCATATATTAAAAAATATTAATCTAGTTGGCGTACTTTTATAGGGTGCAGCGGATTAGAAGGCGCACTGTCCATGAGAGGGTCTATTCAGGTCTATTTACATACAAAAGCCACAACGGATTATAAAGCGCATTAAAGAGCTCATATTGTGTTGTTTTTTTCTACAGTAAAACACTTCCTTGTGGTCTACGTAACAAGTAATGGTGTTTTTTTGGTCAAAATGTTGCATAGATTATGTTTTATGGACCATCTTCAAGGCGCTTTCTGACAGTCACTTTAGAATGTGCTGTTTTGTGGGCGGTCGTATTCACATACCTCCACTGTGACAGAGTCCTTTCCCCTTCGTCTTTGTTGTACCGCAAATTTTTAGCACTTACATAGTGAGTCTACTGACAGATGTAAGATAGAACTGTTTCACACTAGAAAAATGGCAACACCAGAGGAAGAGTGCCCCACAACAAGACAATAGAGCAGGGGTGGGGAACCTATGGCTC
Organism: Nerophis ophidion; assembly: GCF_033978795.1. Classification (NCBI taxonomy): domain Eukaryota; kingdom Metazoa; phylum Chordata; class Actinopteri; order Syngnathiformes; family Syngnathidae; genus Nerophis; species Nerophis ophidion. The sequence continues at coordinate 23,875,068 of NC_084614.1, read as the reverse complement.
GCGAGCCAGATGTGACTCTTTTGATGACTGCATCTGGCTCTCGGATAAATCTGCTTAACACGATAAGTAATGAATAATTCCACTTGTAATCAGTGTTAAAAATAACGTTCAAAATATAAAAAATTCTTATGCATTTTTAATCCATCCATCCGTTTTCTACCGCACCTGTTCAAGAAGTTGCGTTAATGGTAAAAAGTTATTTATTTATTTATTATTGGTTAGTGTGGGGCTTGCCCTCCTCGGGGTTCTTCAGACCACCAAGCACCGACATGAGAGCCTGTTTCATCCATCCATCCATTTTCTACCGCTTATTTCCTTTTGGGGTCGCGGGGGGGGGCGCTGGCGCCTATCTCAGCTACAATCGGGCGGAAGGCGGGTACACCCTGGACAAGTCGCCACCTCATCGCAGGGCCAACACAGATAGACAGACAACATTCACACTCACATTCACATACTAGGCCCAATTTAGTGTTGCCAATCAACCTATCCCCAGGTCAATGTCTTTGAAAGAGGGAGGAAGGGTTACAGTATTGTTTCATTTTTCTATAAGTCTCAGTTGCTTTCCAGAAATTGTCTTTTTCTCTTTTGTTCTTGCTCGCGCTTTGGCTCCAGCCCCCACCCCGTCTCTCCTCCTGGGTGCTGCTTATAACAGAGTGACAGGTGGTTAGATAACAAGGCCCAGGTGGGCCATCTACGCACTTGTCGCTGATTTCCAGGCCGATCCTGGCAACACCCCACTTCGCTGCAGGCCCGCAGGTCACGCCCCTCCACAGTTAGCTTCAGAATAACAATGTTATTACAAAGAATAAGAGACCTATTATACTCTAGAAATGTTGTTCTTACTTAAAAATGCACGCGTTTAATGTGTACAGCACTGTTTTTCAACCACTGCGCCGCGGCACACAAGTGTGCCATTAGATACAGTCTGGTGTGCCGTGGGAGATTATGTAATTTTACCTATTTGGGTTAAAAAAAATGTACAAACCAGTATTTATAGTCTGCAAATGATATGTTGTTGTTGTTGAGTGTCTGTACTGTCTAGAGCTCGGCAGAGTAACCGTTTAATACTCTTCCATATTAGTAGGTGGCAGCCGGTAGCTAATTGCTTGGTTGCTATCGGAAACAGCGGGAGCCGGTGTGCGGGTAAAAAAGCTGTCTAAAGCTTAAACCAAAAAATAAACAAAAGATGAGTGCCCCTAAGAAAAGGCATTGAAGCTTAGGGAAAGCTATGCAGAACGAAACTAAAACTGAACTGCCTACAAAATAAACAAAAACAGAATGCTGGACGACAGTAAAGACTTACTGTGGAGTAGAGATGCGCGGTTTGCGATCACAACCACGGAGTCCGCGGATAAAACGTGGGTCGGGCGGGTGACATGACGAAAAAATAGATTTTTAATAGATTAGGGCGGGTGGCGGTTGAACCAATTCGTAAATATATATTGTAATAATCCCAGGAATGTAGGCTCATAAAACTTCTTCGTTTGTCTTGTCTTTATTGCACAGGATGTAATACAACCACAGCTCTATGTCTCTAACGCTTTTCCCGGCACAACTCGAACTCTCACTTCATGTCAATAACGTCACTTCCCTATCTCTCCCGGAAGTCCCGCCCCCCAGCCAAAGTCATTGGCTAACACCCCGTAGCCAGCCGCTACATTATACATAGTTATGTTGAAGAGGTTCATTTAGCCTACTGACGTGTATTTATAAATGGTTGATTTATATAGGCTAGTATGTAAAGTGTTGTACCTGACAACTCTTGATGGTACAATCCATATATCACGTCACAGACAACGTCACGCTAACATCACGTGACACCTCTGATGAAGGCTGCAGAAGCAAGGTAGCCCAAACTTGTCAGTTACAACACTTTACCTTACTAGCCTATAGAAATCAACCATTTATAAATAGTTAAATGTTGTTACCCACATACGAAAAACGAGCAGCACTCTTTGAAACAGTATGTGGGCATACTTTTATTTTGAAGTGTCTCCTTTGGTCTGTCGACGGATGTAAGGAAGCTACTTCCGGGTATGGCCAACGAGGTATTTGTCATTTGTTGGTATTTTACTTGGTAAAATGTTTGATCCATATTATTTTTACGTTTGTAACCTGCTTTATTTATTACAGTTTTCACGGTGAATTTGAAGGGAAAGTAAGCCTTCAAATAAATTGGTTCAAGAAAGCCATTGTGTCTGTGTTATTTGGAGGGAGTTGCACTTTCTAACCTCACTAATGCCTTGCATCGTCTATATTAGATATATAACAGCGGGCGGGTGTGGCTTTGATGAAATGTTGGTTCGGGTGGGTGGCGGGTGGATGACGACTTTAGTTATACTGTTGCGGATGATATAATTGCCTATCTGCGCATCTCTACTGTGGAGCAAGGATGGCGTCCACGATGTACATCCGAACATGGCATGACAATCAACACTGTCCCCACAAAGAAGGATAAAAACAACTGAAATATTCTTGATTGCTAAAACAAAGTAGATGCCGGAAATATCGCTCAAAGGAAGACATGAAAGTGCTACAGGAAAATACTCCAAAAAAAAGAGAAAAGGCCACCAAAATAGGAGCGCAAGACAAGAACTAAAACACTACACACAGGAAAACACCAAAAAAGTCCAAATAAGTCAGGGGGTGACAGTACACCTACTTTGAGACAAGAGCTATAATCATGCATGCTTGGTTATTGTTTAAAGTCATATCCAACAACTTTTCACTGTCAACTGAGTTGTTTTTTTTTATGATTTCTGCTGGTGGTGTGCCTCTGCATTTTTTCAACGCAAAAAATGTGCCTTGGCTCCAAAAAGGTTCAAAAACACTGGTGTACTGTGTTAAAAAAAAATATTATAGGGCTCTTACGTAAATACATTTTCAAATATTTGGCTTCTTGGCTCTCTCAGCCAAAAAGGTTCCCGACCCCTGCGATAGAGAATAAAAAGCTTACAGCATCTTGCACGATATCATCACTCCAAATCATTATTCAAGCGGGAAAATGAAGTTATGTGTGATGAGTACAACCAAATTGTTTTCCAGAGGATGTATTGCAAGTATCTGAGGTCGGAAAGCTTCCGCAAGGCTCTCATCTACCAGAAAAAGTACCTGCTCTTACTGCTGGGCGGCTTCCAGGACTGCGAGGAAGCCACACTCGCCCTCCTCGCGAGGATGGGCGGCCGGCCCTCGCTGTCCAGCATGGAGTCCTTCAGCCAGCGCAGGAGGGGGCTCATGCGCTTCCGCTCCGCTGTGCGTGTTTCTATCGCCCTCTCCAGGTAGGCGCAGGCACAAAAACTTTTGTTAATGTTGTTTTGCTGACTTAGCTGCATTTTTAGAATGCGTTTCCTGGTGAAGCGCTGGCACAAAGCGAGCGGGATGAGCAACGCGGCTTCTAAAAATGAAAGAGGACAGCTGATTGGTAAAAAAACACATCATTTCCTCTTCAACGTTTTCAAAATGATGCTGATTTTGGGGTTTTCACGTGTTATTTGCAGGCTCTGAGGCCAGAGATGCGCAGTATCTCCATCCTGGTGTGGACATGTGCAGAGACAGGGCGGGAGTGTCCAGCAGAGGGCGCAGTAGTGGGCGTGAATCCCCCAGATCGGCCATGTGCTCCACACCGTACAGGTAGTTTGTTAAAAAAAAAATATCAAAAGCTCTCGTAATGTTAACAAAAACCGCATTTCAAGGATTCACACGGCCGGAGATCCAGGAGGGCTCACCTGCTCCCACCTGCAGAGCTACGACCCCGACCGGGCGCTTACGGACTACATCTCCAGACTTGATGCTCTACAGAGGAGGCTGGGCAGCGGTACATCAGGTTTTACTCTCCCTACTATAGTCATTCATCTATTATGATGAATAAATAACAATATAGATTTTTTTTTTTGTAAAGTAAATCTGTACAGCAGACAACCGTATCGGCCCATCTGGCTGGACAGGACAGGTATAACTTTTAGAAAATTAAAAATACATAATATTGATATTGATAATCAAGCAGGCGCAGGAACAAAGTCAGCACAAGGCCTACTTCTGTTGCCAGGCAGAATTCATAGGGATTCAAAATAATAACTGATCCATTGCTATACATTTCAACAAAGAAATAAAGAAATTAATCTAAAACACACAATGCAAATCCTTTTCATCCCATATTCAATTGAATGCACTACAAAGAAAAGATATTTGATGTTCAAACTCAAAAACTCTTCTTTTTTTTGAAAATAATAATTAATTTATAATTTCATGGCTGCAACACGTGCCAAAGTAGTTGGGAAAGGGCATATTCACCACTGTGTTACATCACTTTTTCTTTTAACAACACTCAATAAACTTTTGGGAACTGAGGAAACTAATTGTTGAAGATTTGAAAGTGGAATTCTTTCCCATTCTTGTTTTATGTAGAGCTTCAGTCGTTCAACAGTCCGGGGTCTCCGATGTCCTATTTTACGCTTCATAATGTGCCACACATTTTCGATGGGAGACAGGTTTGGACTGCAGGCGGGCCAGGAAAGTACCTGCACTCTTTTTTTACAAAGCCACGCTGTTGAAACACTTGTCTTGCTGAAATAAGCAGGGCGTCCATGATAACGTTGCTTGGATGACAACATATGTTGCTCCAAAACCTGTATGGACCATTCAGCATTAATGGTGCCTTCACAGATGTGTAAGTTACCCATGCCTTGGCCACTAATACACCCCCATACCATCACAGATGCTGGCTTTTGAACTTTGCGCCTATAACAATCCGAATGGTTGTTTTCCTCTTTGTTCTAGAGAACACCACGTCCTCTGTTTCCAAATATAATTTGAAATGTGGACTCGTCAGACCACAGAACACTTTTCCACTTTGCATCAGTCCATCTTAGGTGAGCTCGAGCCCAGCCAAGCCGGCGGCGTTTCAGGATATTGTTGATAAATGGGTTTGGCTTTGCATAGTAGAGTTTTAACTTGCACTTACAGATGTAGCGACCAACTGTAGTTACTGACAGTGGTTTTATGAAGTGTTCCTGAGCCCATGTGGTGATATCCTTTACACACTGATGTCGGTTTTTGATGCAGTACTGCCTGAGGAATCAAAAATCCGTAATATCATCGCTTATGTGCAGTGATTTCTCCAGATTCTCTGAACTTTTTGATGATTTTACGGACCGTAGATGGTAAAATTTCTAAATTCCTTGCAATAGCTCGTTGAGAAATGTTGTTCTAAAACTGTTTGACAATTTGCTTACAAAGTGGTGACCCTCGCCCCATCATTGTTTGTGAAATACTGTACTTTGCATTTCATGGAAGCTGCTTTTATACCCACTTGTTCCCAATTAACCTGCACATGTGTGGGATGTTCCATATAAGTGTTTGATAAGCATTCCTCAACTTTATCAGTATTTATTGCCACCTTTCCCAACTTCTTTGTCACGTGTTGCTGGCATCAAATTCTAAAGTTAATGATTATTTGCAAAAAAAAAAATGTTTATCAGTTTGAACATTAAATATGTTGTCTTTGTAGCATATTCAACTGAATATTGGTTGAAAATGATTTGCAAATCATTGTATTCCGTGTATATTTACATCTAACACAATTTCCCAACTCATATGGAAACGGGGTTTGTACATGGATGGATGGATAGATTGATAGATAAAGATATTATTAATCCGAGGGGAAACGTTATCTACCTAGCAGGTGCAGAAACAACATCACCACAATTGCATGGATTCTTTTTCCTGGCCTCTTGTTGCTAGGCAGACTTGATAGGTCTAAAATCTAAAATATCCATGGGTCAATAAAAAAATGCATATGCCATCCATACACATTTTTAATTAATAAATGTATATTTAAATAATTACCTAAATGTGTCATGAATTGATTATAATTTAAATGAAATACCCAAATGTGCCATTGATTACTTTGATGAAAAAAATATACATATTGATTTAATTATTTCACAATTTGATTTATTATTGCTGTATTATTTCATGATTTCATTCATTTTGATAACACATTTAAGTAATTATTTAAAAAAAAAATTATTTTATTTTATTTTGCCTTTGTAGGGCAAACGCCGCTGTCAAGTCAGTGGGCGGGTCCTAACACCTGATTGGTTACCCACCACTTTTGAGAATTACCTGTTAGAATTATAGCGCTAACTAAAATGTTATGCTATACTAAACAAGCAAAGCACAGTTGCTGTTGTGAGAAAAATGTTTGTGACAACATTCTACCAGCACTATTAGAAAACAAGCCTACTCTGTATTAAATATATAAAGCACCCATGTCGTATATTTTCCTCTCCAGGTGGTTCTTCTTCTTCATCATCATATGCTCCACTGCACTTCGGCTTGAGAAGATAAGAAGCTGAAAACTTGAAAAAAAAGTTGCCTTTTCCTTCCTGCTGAATTTCTTTCTATCATCTTGATGCAAACTGGCGTCTTCACACACACGGACCAAAACGTGTTTTTTTGTTTTGTTTGTTTGTTTAAGAATTGTGCCACACGCTGCTGCATTTATAGTCTTTGTCGCCGCTACTTGAATGAATGTCCACCCCCAGCCCCCCATGGATTAACTACAATTGTGTACATTTGTTTCATGCTAATTTAAAAAAAAACTTCAGATTAATTTATGTTTCTTTTTTTGGAATGTTTGGGTGTTTTTTGTTGTTGTTGTAAGAAGCCTTCTGAATTCTTCTACTCTACACTTGCTTTGTTGAAAGGGCCTCAATACATTTGTAGACAATGTATTTTTCTAGACAATTTTCTTGGTATTTTGTCAAAAACTGAAATAAAGGAAATGAATATTTGATGGTATTGTTGGCAAAACATTTGTTCTACAAAATGTAAAAAAAAAAAATGGATTTTTTAAAAAACTCTGAATTTTAAGTAATTTCATGCGATATTCAAGAACACTAGGATTGGAAAATCTTCAAAAAACATGGCTGGGATATGATTTGAATAGAGTTTTACTTGTTTTACAGAACAATCATTGCAATGTGAAATCTGAGGATTAACATGATACCCAATACAATTGCTTGTTTTCATGCTGCATTCAAGAACAGTGGGACAAATCACCACTTACAATCTACTAACCTGTGTTTTGTCCTTTTTACAGAAAACCCTCTCAGGTGGTGACTGAAAATGTTTATAGCTTTTTCTGAATCGTCCCAGTTTTCTGGGTGCATGTCTATCGATGCCAGGAACATACAGAACAATTAAACGCTCTTCCATGGCATTTTTTTTATTTTTATGGTAGTGCCCTTAAATACTTCCATGCTGCGTTCAGGAAAACCAGGACACATGTTTTGGTAAACAAGATGTAACATGAATGAAATGCATTTTCTAATCTTGACTTACTTTTTCTTGTCAAATGAGGGATATCTCCCAGGTTTATGCAATGCAGCGTGTTCATTCCCAGGGGTGGAACGATACGGAAGCACCGATGCCTAATGAAACGCAAGGAGTGATACGGTAGTAGTCTTTGTCACTTTAAGAATATAAATGTGATGCTACAGCTGCTGTCTTTTGACCATCAGGAGGCGCTCCTTTGACATGCACCATTTGACATCCATATTCCTTTCTGCAATTTATGCATTGAAAAATAAGACAATATTTATTTTGGAGGTCAAACGTGACTTTTAAGCAGCAGATTATGAAACAGCGACACAGTATCATTCCAATGTCAATACAGTCTGTGTGTGTGTCGTTCTTTACCCATTTGTACTTCAGTCACCCACATTGCACTTCAAATATTCTAGCTTCACTAAATTGTGGAATTATTTTTTATAGAATACTCAGCATGTTTGGCCCAAATTGAGTGTTAAATTAATTTTTACATGTATGACAGAAGGCTGTAAACAATGCGTTATGAAAATATTTGATTAACAATCCTACTTTGCAGAGATTCATTTACCACAGTCAGGCCGACAACTAATCGTGCTAAACACGGGACGACTATATTAACTACTAGGGCTGCGAATCTTTGGGTGTCCCATGATTCCATTCAAAATCAATTTTTTTCTTTCAATTCAACACGATTCTCAGTTCAAAAACGATTTTTTTTGCAATTTAAGTGAAGTGAATTATATTTATATAGCGCTTTTTCTCTAGTGACTCAAAGCGCTTTACATAGTGACACCCAATATCTAAGTTACATTCAAACCAGTGTGGGTGGCACTGGAAGCAGGTGGGTAAAGTGTCTTGCCCAAGGACACAACGGCAGTGACTAGGTTGGCAGAAGCGGGAATCGAACCTGCAACCCTCAAGTTGCTGGCACAATTTAAAAGGATTCTGTATTCATTCAATACATAGGATTTCAGCAGGATCTACCCCAGTCTGCTGACATGCAAGCAGAGTAGTAGATTTTTGTAAAAAGCTTTTATAATTATAAAGGACAATGTTTTATCAACTGATTGCAATAATGTAAATTTGTTTTAACTATTAAACCAAAAATGATGTATTTTATCTTTGTGAAAACATTGGACACAGTGTGTTGTCAAGCTTATGAGATGCGATGCAAGTGTAAGCCACTGTGACACTATTGTTCTTTTGTTATTATTTTTATAAATGTCTAATGATGTCAATGAGGGATTTTTAATCACTGCTATGCTGAAATTATAACTAATATTGATACTGTTAATCATTTTTGTTTCACTACTTCTGGTTTGTTCTGTGTCGTGTTTGTCTCCTCTCAATTGCTCTGTTTATTGCAGTTGTGAGTGTTGCTGGGTCAGGTTTGGTTTTGGAATTGGATTGCATTGTTATGGTATTGCTGTGTAGTGTTTTGTTGGATTGATGAAAAAATAAAATAAAAATAGATTTTTTTAAAAAGGAGAATCAATTCTGAATCGCACAAGAGAATCGCGATTCAAATTCGAATCGATTTTTTCCCACACCCCTATTAACTACTATTGCAGGTAAAATTTTAGTGATTATGAAACAGCAACACAGTATCGGGGCAGAGTCAATACAGCTAGTGAATGTGCCAAACGCTCATTTACCCATTACTAGTAACCATTCTATCCCTTAACACACGTATGCCGCATTCATTAAAACTAGGGAAAAAAAAGGATTTCCACACATAACATGTCAAACGAAGCATATCTTGGATTTTTTCCCAAAAGGAAGTCTGAAATTTCCCAGTTTTATGTAATGCAGCATAATAATCAATCAGCTTGTCTGGACATTGGGGACGCATCCTGTGTCTGCAGTCTTCTTTGGTCTGACGGTTTCCTCCTCTTGTATGCGATGATAGGCTTGTGCGGCGTGTGGATCATAGTGGTGTAGTTGATGGTGGGGAAGTATCTGTCCACCAGCTCAAAGTGGAACAAGCGCAGCAAAGTGGACCAGATGGTTTTGATCTGAACGTAGGCGAAGTTCTCCCCGATGCACCGATGACGTCCTGGACAGTTTCAAGAAGTCAGTCAGAGTACGTATGGCGTATGAATATTTATGTTCAGTTGTTGTCACCTGCACCAAAGGGCACATAAGCAAATTTCTCCCCAGCGGCAGGGTTGTCATGGAGATAGCGATCGGGGTTGAACTCCATCCTCTGCTGCCAGGTGTCCTCCAGGCGGTGGTTGACTGTCGGGGAGACGCACACCTGGTGGCCCTGTGGGATGGTGTAGCCGGATGCAGTCTGGAACATCAGAGTCAAGACTTTTTTTTAATCCAAACTACATAAAAAAGTTTTTTTTTCTTTATTTACTTTAACATCATTTAGTAAGTCTCCAGAAGAGGGCGACAAGTAGACAAGTTTTTCTTAATGACTTTAAACGGAAGTAAACGAGGTGGGCCACCAAGCCAAGATGGCTCCTGCATAGAAAACCGAGTGCGAACTACGAGTACGCAAGTGGTCTAGATCTTCCTGCAAAAAAATCTAACAATGCAATGGAATAAATCCCTATACTCTTATCAAAAATAGGTTTGTCGAGTAATATAAAATTATTTTACGTCAGAGTTCCCAGACATACAGTGGGGCAAAAAAAGTATTTAGTCAGCCACCCATTGTGCAAGTTCTCCCACTTAAAATGATGACAGAGGTCTGTAATTTTCATCATAGGTACACTTCAACTGTGAGAGACAGAATGTGGGAAAAAAATCCAGGAATTCACATTGTAGGAATTTTAAAGAATTTATTTGTAAATTATGGTGATCAATAAGTATTTTGTAAACCATTCAAAGCTCTCACTGATGGAAGGAGGTTTTGGCTCGAAATCTCACAATACATGGCCCCATTCGTTCTTTCCTTAACACGGATCAATCGTCCTGTCCCCTTAGCAGAAAAACAGCCCCAAAGCATGATGTTTCCACCCCCATGCTTCACAGTAGAGATGGTGTTCTTGGGATGCATCTCGGTATTCTTCTTCCTCCAAACACGAGGAGTTGAGTTTATACCAAAAAGTTCTATTTTTGTTTCATCTGACCACATGACATTCTCCCAATCCTCTGCTGTATCATCCATGTTTCCATTTTGGTATAAACTCAACTCGTCGTGTTTGGAGGAAGAACACTGAGTTGCATCCCAAGAACACCATACCTACTGTGAAGCATGGGGGTGGAAACATCATGCTTTGGGGCTGTTTTTCTGCTAAGGGGACAGGACGATTGATCCGTGTTAAGGAAAGAATGAATGGGGCCATGTATCGTGAGATTTTGAGCCAAAACCTCCTTCCATCAGTGAGAGCTTTGAATGGTTGACTAAATACTTATTTTCCACCATAATTTACAAATAAATTCTTTAAAATTCCTACAATGTGAATTTCTGGATTTTTTTTTTTTCACATTCTGTCTCTCACAGTTGAAGTGTACCTATGATGAAAATTACAGACCTCTGTCATCATTTTAAGTGAGAGAACTTGCACAATCGGTGGCTGACTAAATACTGTTTTGCCCAACTGTACATGGCCTCTTCAACCTGCTACTCTCCGGATCGATTCGCGCCAGGACCACCAGAATGTCTCACAGTCCATATCCCCAGGCTGTGAGACTGCTGAAAAATTGTGCCCTGGACATTGCATTGCTGCAACAATGACGTAACACCCTTCAGACATCTGACTGTTCACACCCTCACCCCCTCTTGCTCTTCTTGACAATGCTAAATGTTAACTATGGTCAACCTGCACATCAATGTAGTTTCTACGCCTCTAGACAAAGCTCAAACAAAATCTTGTTGACATGTACAACCTGAGTGTTATGACAATGACAATAAAGCAATTGATTGATTGATCTCCAAACTGAACCACAACCTCAAGATTGTTTTTGTGTTTGTATCCAAAATACAGACAACTCATTTTTTGTGTTTTCTGTGTAAAAGGGAAACAAATTAGATACCATATTTTCTGGACTATGAAGGCGCACTTAAAATCCTTTTTTTCCCCAGTGCGCTTTATAACCCGGTGCATTTAATGTACGGAATAATTTTGGTTTTACTGCCCGACCTCGAAGCTATTTTATTTGGTACATGGTGAAATAATAAGTGTGACCAGTAGATGGCAGTCACACATAAGAAATACGTGTAAACTGCAATACGACACAAGTAAACAACACCAAAATGTTACAAGTGCCATTAAAAATATAGAACATTACACACAGCGCTCAAAAATCTATCAAAATGTTTTAGTACAACTTTGGTAATCTATGAAGCCGCACAACTTGAAGGATTATTGGCATATTACGGCTACCGTAGTCAGACGTACTGTGCTTCAACATACAAGTATTATTATGGTGTGTAAGACATTATCTGGCGTTTTGTTTCGCAATATTAAGCAAAAACAACTTTTGTTACATTTTGGTACCTCCTGATTTGTTGTTTGGGATCTGCATAAGTCCTGAAAAATTGTGCACTTCCGCCTTTGTAGTCCATGGAGACACCGTAGTCGATAAGCTTCTTCTTTTTCTATATCTTCTTGTTATGGAACATTCATCCTCCACTGTTGCCATTTCTAATATAAAGTAGCGAAAAGTTCTTACTTATATTTGCCGTGAAAGCGCTATACCATACCGGTGTAGTGAGTTTATAAAATTCACCAAAGGAACTTTAGTTATTAGAGAGTTCCGGTCGGACGGTTTTTCACGGGACACATTTCCGTTTTGATTTAAGTAAAGTCTGAACGTCCTTGCATGCTACACAACTAAGATGACAGGGAAAAGACGCAAAGTCTGAACGTCCTTGCATGCTACACAACTAAGATGACAGGGAAAAGACGCTGCCGAAGGTGATCCACGTAAATAAGATCACCCACAAAACGGCGCATTCTGAAGTGACGGTCAGAAAGCGGCTTGAAGATGATCCGTAAAACATAATATATGCAACATATTGACCAAAGAACCACCATTACATGTTATGTAGAACACAAGGAAGTGACTCATTTAATGCGCCCTAAAATCCGGTGTGCCTTTATATATGAAAAAAGATCGAAAATAGACCATTCATCGGCAGTGCGCCTTATAATCCGGTGCGCCCTATGGTCCGAAAAATACGGTACATGCTCGGACGGGATTTTATTCATGTATCTCTTTTCTCCTGTCATTCCCCAGGAGTCCACAAGTGGACAACAAATATGCACATCCAATTATTCAGTAATTTTTGTATGAGTTATTTTTATTAGTGGCAGCTGTATGAGAGAGGTCATGTGACATATTGGGAAATGTGTGACTTCTTACCTGAGCAGAGCGAGCCATCCTCATCATGGTCATGATGGGTGGGCGGAGCCTTAAGGTCTCCTTCAAACAACGCTCCAACAGGCTGAGATCCTTCAGCTGAGCACCACATGAATTAGAGGCTCATCTTGTTTCCATGGATTCTGTGTGTTACCTGGTCCAAGTCGAGAGGGGGCAGGTTTTCCCCGCACACAGTCTGCTGCTCGGCATAACAGCGCTCCTGCAGGACTTGATCCCGGGCCAGGAAGAAGCCCATCCAGGCACTGGTGGTGGAGGACGTGTGCTGACCCGCCAGCAGGAGGCCGATCAGCATGCCTGAGATCTCGTCGTCAGACAGCGGACGTCCGTCCCTACATGGAGGTGTCACATTCTACTTCATCAAGCAGTTTTCAATGAAAGAAAAAGGTAAATTGGATGACTTTTACAGTTTGACTAATTTACTTGTAGGTGGCGTCGACGAGCGTCTGAAGGATGTCGTCCAGTTTCTCGCCGGAGCTTCGTCTCTTCTGGATCACTTTGAAGAAAATGTTCTTGATCTCTTGGTGAGCTTTGTCACGTCTCCTAATGAGCGAAAAACCCATTTTGTAGCAGCTGGAAAACTTAATGTCATTATGAACTACAAACCCTGTTTCCATAGGAGTTGGGAAATTGTGTTAGATGTAAATATAAACGGAATACAATGATTTGCAAATCATTTTCAACTCATATTAAGTTGAATATGCTACAAAGACAACATATTTGATGTTCAAACTGATATACAATTTTTTTTTGTGCAAATAATCATTAACTTTAGAATTTGATGCTAGCAACACATGTCAAAGAAGTTGGGAAAGGTGGCAATAAATACTGATAAAGCTGAGAAATTCTTATCAAACACTTATTTGGATAATCCCAAAGGTGTGCAGGCTAATTGGGAACAGGTGGGTGTCATGATTGGGTATAAAAGCAGCTTCCATGAAATGCTAAGTAATTCACAAACAAGGAGGGCGAGTGTCACCAATTTGTAAGCAAATTGTCAAACAGTTTTAGAACAACAATTCTCAACGAGCTATTGCAAGGAATTTAGGGATTGTACCATCTACGGTCCGTAAAATCATCAAAAGGTTCAGAGAATCTGGAGAAATCACTGCACGTAAGCGATGATACTACGGACCTTTGATCCCTCAGGCGGTACTGCATCAAAAACAGACATCAGTGTGTAAAGGATACCACCACATGGGCTCAGGAACACTTCATAAAACCACTGTCAGTAACTACAGTTGGTTGCTACATCTGTAAGTGCAAGTTAAAACTCTGCTATGCAAAGCAAAGCCCATTCCTCAACAACAACAAGGAACGCCGCCGGCTTCGCTGGGCCCGAGCTCACCTAAGATGGACTGATGCAAAGTGGAAAAGTGTTCTGTGGTCTGACGAGTCCACATTTCAAATTATATTTGGAAACTGTGGACGTGGTGTCCTCTGGAACAAAGAGCAAAATAACCATCCGGATTGTTATAGGCGCGAAGTTTTAAAGCCAGCATCTGTGATGGTATGGGGGTACATTAGTGGCCAAGGCATGGGTTTACACATCTGTGAAGGCACCATTAATGCTGAATGGTCCATACAGGTTTTGGAGCAACATATGTTGTCATCCAAGCAACGTTATCATGGACGCCCCTGCTTTTTTCAGCAAGACAATGCCAAGCCACGTGTTACAACAGCGTGGTTTCGTAGTAAAAGAGTGCGGGTACTTTCCTGGCCCGCCTGCAGTCCAGACCTGTCTCCCTTCGAAAATGTGTGGCGCATTATGAAGCGTAAAATACGACAGCGGAGACTCCGGACTGTTGAACAACTAAAGCTCTACATGAAACAAAAATGGGAAAGAATTCCACTTTCAAAGCTTCAACAATTAGTTTCCTCGGTTCCCAAACATTTGAGTGTTGTTAAAAGAAAAGGTGACGTGACACAGTGGTGAACATGCCCTTTCCCAACTACTTTGGCACGTGTTGGAGCCATGAAATTCTAAGTTAATTATTATTTGCAAAAAAAAAAACAGGTTTATGAGTTTGAACATGAAATATATTGTCTTTGTAGTGCATTCATCTGAATATAGGTTGAAAAGGATTTGCAAATCATTGTATTCCATTTATATTTACATCTAACACAATTTACCAACTCATATGGAAACGGGATTTGTATTTTTATCCAGCTTATGTATTATTCATTGTTTTTACCTTCAGTCAATTTAAAAACAATTTTAATTCTGCTTTTTTTTTCATTAATAATTTTAGATTAGGTGAGATATATTAGTACCACAGTAACATTTTTCATAGCAAACAATATAACAAGAACACCACCGTCTAGCTCAGAGCTGGGCAAATATTTTGACTTGAGGCGTGTGTGGAGTAATTTTTCGGAGTATAAGTCACACCTGCCAAAAATGCAAAATAAAGAAGGAAAAAAAACATACATAAGTAGCACTGGAGAATAAGTCGTATTTTGGGGGGAAATTTATTTGATAAAACCAAACACCAAGAATAGACATTTGAAAGGCAATTTAAAATAAATAAAGAATAGTGAACAACAGGCTGAAGAAGTGTACGTTATATGACGCATAAACAGAGGTGGGTAGTAACGCGCTACATTTACTCCGTTTCATCTACTTGAGTAACTTTTGGTATAAATTGTACTTCTAAGAGTAGTTTTAATGTTACATACTTTTACTTTTACTTGAGAATATTTATAGAGGAAAAACGCTACTTTTACTCCGCTCCATTTATCTACATTCAGCTCGCTACTCGCTACCGATTTTTATCGATCCGTTAATGCACGCTTTGTTTGTTTTGGTTTGTCAGACAGACCTTCAAAGTAGGATCCATCACATGCCTGCGTTTCACCAATCAACTGCAGTCACTGGTGACGTTTGACTCCGTTTTACCAATCAAACAGAGCCAGGCGATCACATGATAAACTGCACTTTTTTTTTTTTTTTTAAACCTTTATTTATACATTTCAACATTTACAAACAGTTAAAAGTAATAATCAAAGTAAGTACAAAACTGTATAGAAACCGTACAAAACAGCGCCAGGGGGTTGTAAATTAGAGGAACCGGTAACTAAAATAGAATGCAAATAATATATATTTATATAACAAAACAAAGTGCTTAGCCATAAACTCACTCAATCTCAGTAAATAACTTAAATTTGGAACACAGCATCATCATTTTCACAGCTTTTTGGTTGTTAGGGATAGAGTGTTTTAATGTAGAGTTCCAAATCTTTTTTAAAGGCACAAAAAACAGGTCGGGTAATGAGAAACTTACATTTATGAATATAAAACTTAGCCAATAGTATAATGAGGTTGCAAAGTTAAAAAAAAAAAAATCAAATTTTTTTTCAATACAGTGTAAAACCAAGTATCTATTATTTAATATATATTATTGTTTTCGTTGCTTAAGAGATATTCCTGGCTCTGAATTTGTTCATTGCTATTTTTATGTTTTTGTGCATTACGTCATCCTTAAACGAACAGGTTACTCATCAGTTACTCGGTACTTGAGTAGTTTTTTCACAACATACTGTTTACTTTTACTCAGGTAAATATTTGGGTGACTACTCCTTACTTTTACTTGAGTAATACATCTCTAAAGTAACAGTACTCTTACTTGGGTCCAATTTCTGGCTACTCTACCCACCTCTGCGCATAAATAACCAACTGAGAAGGTGCCTGGTATGTTAACGTAACATATTATGGTAAGAGTCATTCAAATAACTATAACTTATAGAACATGCTATATGTTTACCAAACAATCTGTCACTCCTAATTGCTAAATCCCATGAAATCTTATACCTCTAGTCTCTTACGTGAACGAGCTAAATAATATTATTTGATATTTTACAGTAATGAGTTAATAATTTCACATATAAGTCGCTCCTGAGTATAAGTCGCACCCCCTGCCAAACCAAGAAAAAAACTGCAACTTATAGTCCAAAAAATACGGTTTACACTTTAGCTGTAAAAATCTGTTGGATAGTATGTGTGTTTGCGTCCCCTTTTTTTTCAGGAACAGTAATACCAAGAGTCACAATGTCTGATAGAATTCTAAAAAAGTTATGACGCGCCACCTCAAAAAACGGATTGGAATTTTACAGTTTTTACTGACAGACACCCAAAATGTACATTAAATAAAGAAAGAGTGATTTACAATAATAACTATGAACAATAAAACACTGAATATTAATATATTTTACTTCTCAGACCAACTCCTCGGTAGACATCTTTTATAATTCAGCAAAACAACAAAATGTAAACAAACGGCAAAATATGAAAGCAAAGGGTACAAACACCTACAATATGATATATCACTTTTATGCAGAATTGTGTTGGAAAAAAATTTGCTTCCACATCTGTTCCTGACATGCGTTTCGGGCTGGCTGCTCTGAAAACAATCCCCGCCCACTCTGCTTTGTTCCTCGTCTGAGCTGCTGTGACGTAGATTACCGTAATAACTCTTATAACAACTTAAAAGCGCGGATTTCAACCATTGAAATACTTTCTATATTCAAAATTCACGGTACGTTTAAAAACAGCACTGCACATCATAATGGCAGCAACGGTTTTGGTGTTAAAGGTCTATAAAAATTATCTAAAACATCCAGCAGGCCGGATTGAAAATCTTAATGGATCGAATGTGGCACGCGGGCCGTATTTTGCCCAGGTCTGGTCTAGCTTATGGTAGGGTAGGATACACTTAATTTATCCCACAATGGGGAAATTAAGTCTATCCTATCCTACCATAAGCAAGATGTTACCATCAGTGGTTTAACAAAACATATTTGTTTGACAATTATCTATATTTTTCACAATTACAAAGTTTATGTAATAAACATTTTGACCGGCCTGAATAAAATGACTACAATCGGGCAGAAGGCGGGTTACACCCTGGACAAGTCGCCACCCCATCGCAGGTGTTGGGTGTATTTATTTTCTCCAAATCTAAAAAAGTTTAATCCAAAAATACATAATCATTTTTAAATGTGCCGCGATTCGTTAAAAAATTTGCGACAGGCCGCGCTTTAAGATACCCATGATCAAGCCTTAAAATAGACCCCGTTTTAGACTAGTTGATCTGCCGCTTTTCTGCTGTACCCTATCTCCTACCTGGAGAGGACACCTGGTGGCCACAGTTAATTTCTGGAGAGGTACCAGTCTGGAAGAGGTATTATCTGACCTGAATCAAGACCCAAAATCATTCGCTCTTTGGAACAATCTTCTATGCACAGCTTTAGACACATCTATGTAGCTAACTGGTTGAGAAGAGTCCCACAAGTCCCGCTGCGTGCCACCCGAGTCCAGGCATCCCCAACATGTCCAAAACGCCCTAGCAAAGTCACACTGGAAGTGGGGAAGACCCCCGCCCTCTGTTGGTTTCCCAATGGACTAGACTCCCACTTCTATAATGTTTACTGTCACCTTGAGGAAATGGCATAAAGAGTAAGATGACAATATAATCTACGTTGGACAATGACATACAGAACAGAGGAGATTTAATAAATTTTTTTTATTTTGGTTGTAAGCAATTCTTTTTTTTCTGCTAGACAAAACATTTCCATCACCCAGCTATAGATTACTTGTGGCTGGTTAAAAAAGAATAAATAGAGAATGCGTTACTTTATTAAAAAAACACATTTGAGAACTGACGTTGCCGAGAATCAAACCCACGTCATGTGGCATTAAAGGTGTTTGCTGGTAGGACCAATACAAGTTAGCCATTCAATATTCTAACAAAGCAGAAACCTGTTTGGATTAAAGGCCTACTGAAACCCACTACTACCGTCCACGCAGTCTGATGGTTTATATATCAATGATGAAATATTAACATTGCAACACATGCCAATACGGCCGGTTTAGTTTACTAAATTGCAATTTTAAATTTCCCGCGGAGTTTCTTGTTGAAAACGTCGCGGAATGATGACGCGTGCGCGTGACGTCACGGACTGAAATATTAGCGCAGCACCACTTAAGGCTAAAAGTCATCTCTTTTCATCGCGCAATTACACAGTATTCTGGACATCTGTGTTGCTGAATCTTTTGCAATTTGTTCAGTTAATAATGGAGAAGTCAAAGTAGAAAGATGGAGTTGGGAAGCTTTAGCCTTTAGCCACACAAACAGACGGTGATTCCTTGTTTAAAATTCCCGGAGGTGAAGCTTTACTATGGATCAGAGCGGTCAAGCGAACATGGTTCCGGCAGGTTTTGGTGAGAAAATTGTGTTAAAAAGTCGCCTCTTACCGGATATCTGTGGAGTTTGCGCCGTCCTTGTATCTGCCTTGACTTCCCTCAGACACTGGCCTCAACACACCCGTGGACACACCCCTGCGACTATCAGGTACTATTTAATCTCACTAAAACGGCATAGCTCGGTTGGTAGAGCGGCCGTGCCAGCAACTTGAGGGTTGCAGGTTCGATTCCCGCTTCCGCCATCCTGGTCACTGCCGTTGTGTCCTTGGGCAAGACACTTTACCCACCTGCTCCCAGTGCCACCCACACTGGTTTAAATGTAACTTAGATATTGGGTTTCACGATGTAAAGCGCTTTGAGTCACTAGAGAAAAGCGCTATATAAATATAATTCACTTCACAAAACACTAGCAACACAATAGAAAGATAAGGGATTTCCCAGAATTATCCTAGTAAATGTGTCTAAAAACATCTGAATCCGCCCCAATGCAATTGCCTTTTTTTTTTCTTTCTAGTCTTTCGCTATCAATATCATCATCCACAAATCTTTCATCCTCGCTCAAATTAATGGGGAAATTGTCGTTTTCTCGGTCCGAAAAGCTCTTGCTGCTGGAGGCTCCCATTACAAACAATGTGAGGACGTGAGGAGCCCTCACCCTTGTGATGTCATCGTCTGCGACTTCCGGTAAAGGCAGGGCTTTTTATCAGCACCAAAAAGTTGCATACTTTATCGTCGATGTTCTCTACTAAATCCTTTCAGCAAAAATATGGCAATATCGCGAAATGATCAAGTATGACACACAGAATGGACCTGCTATCCCCGTTTAAATAAGAAAATCTCATTTCAGTAGGCCTTTAAGTTTGCTGTCATTCTTTGATTCTATTGGCATTTTAAAAACTATTTTTATTCTCTATCCAGATTCCGAACTGACCATAACTCTCAAAAGCCCACATTTTCAATAGATCTTGGGCAGGTTATGAGTGGTTGAATCTCCCCTTCCATTACTCGACACACGCCTCGAAGCCCCGGAACATTTCATTCCTTCACTAGAAATAAAAATTTTTGTGTATTTTTATCGTCTAATTCGAATAAATTTACAGCCCTGCAACTGATAAACTCAAACTTTCTTGGAACAGCAGACCCCTCTTTCCAAAGACACAAGATGTTTTTTACTGGGAAACCCCTACAATCCCACCTGAAGCTGGGCAGCGGCAGCCATCCGGGCAGCAGCCAAGCAGCGTGGCTGAAGCCTCCGTCCAGGTCTGTGTACAATTGGGCCACGTGCTCGTCCAGCATGGCGCGGATCTCCTTGCCGTGGAGGCAGCTGCTGGCCGTCAGGATGATGAGCTCAGACAACGCTTCAAAGAGGTCTGACGAGAATAATTCACATTTACATTCACAATTTTTGACTGGAAACCCTTCAGAAAAACGATCTAAAAACAAAAAAACAGTGGATTAAACTGACTGGCTGTAGATAAGAGGTTAAAAGGTAAAAAAAGAAAATGAACAAATTGAAAATTTAAAACCATTTTTTTTAACTACCTGAATTTCTTTTGATTTCCTTTTTTTTTATACCTTTTACAAAATCCAAAATATTACAATGTGATATTTTAATAGACCAGACCTGGGCAAAATACGGCCCGTGGGTCACATGCGGCACATTAAGATTTTCAATCTGGCCCTGCGGACGTTCTACATAATTTTTTTGAACCGTTAACATCAAAACTGCCGCAATTATTTTTAAATTACCGTAAGTCTTGAACCATAGAAAGTATTTCAATGGTTGAAATATGCGCTTTTGAGTGTTATAAGAGTTATTACGGTAATCTACGTCACAGCAGCTCAGACGAGGAACAAAGCAGAGTAGGCGGTGTTTGTTTACAGAGCAGCTAGCCCGAAACACATGTGTCAGGAACAAATGCCAAAGTGAATTTTTACAACACATTTCTGCATAAAAGTGATAATATATCATATTGTAGGTGTTTTTACCCTTTGCTTTTATATTTTGCTGTTTGTTTCATTTTGTTGTTTTTTGCTGGATTGTAAAAGTTGTCTACCGAGGAGCTACACTGAAAAGTAAAATATGTTAATATTCAGTGTTTTATTGTTCATAGGTCTTATTGTAAAAATATTGTTTTCAGAGCAGCCAGCCCAAACGCACGTGTCAGGAACAGATGCGGAAGCAGATTTTTACATAAGATTTGTGCATAAAAGTGATAATATATCATATTGTAGGTGTTTATTACCCTTCGTATTCATATTTTGCTGTTTGTTACATTTTTGTTGTGTTTTGCTTGACTGTAAAATATGTCTATCGAGGAGCTGGTCTGAGAAGTAAAAGAAAAGCGATGCTCATATGTTGTTAATATTAAAGGCCTACTGAAACCCACTACTACCAACCACGCAGTCTGATAGTTTATATATCAATGATGAAATATTAACATTGCAACACATGCCAATACGGCCGGTTTAGTTTACTAAATTACAATTTTTAATTTCCCGCTGAGTTTCCTATTGAAAACGTCGCAGAATGATGACGCATATGATGACGCGTGTCCGTGACGTTATTGGTTGGAGGGGACATATTAGCCAGCACCACTTGCGGCTAAAAGTCATCTCTTTTCATCGCGCAATTACACAGTATTTTGGACATCTGTGTTGCTGAATCTTTTGCAATTTGTTCAATTAATAATGGAGAAGTCAAAGTGGAAATATGGAGGTGGGAAGCTTTAGCCTTTAGCCACACAAACATGGTGTTTCCTTGTTTAAAATTCCCGGAGGTGAAGCTTTACTATGGATCAGAGCGGTCAAGCGAACATGGTTACCGACCACTTGTCAACTGGAAGGTTTCGGTGAGAAAATTGTGGTAAAAAGTCGCCTCTTACCGGAGATCAGCGGAGCTTGCGCCGTCCATGCAGTTGCCATGACTTCCCTCAGAGACTGGCGTCAACACACCAGTGGACACACCCCTCCGACTATCAGGTACTATTTAACTCACTAAAACACTGGCAACACAATAGAAAGATAAGGGATTTCCCAGAATTATCCTACTAAGTGTCTAAAACCATCTGAATCGCTCCCAATGCAATCGTCTTATTTTTTTCACTTTATTTATTTTTTTTTTCTAGTCCTTCACTATCAATATCCTCATCCACATCCTCGCTCAAATTAATGGGAAAATTGTCGCTTTCTCTGTCTGAATAGCTCTTGATGCTGGAGGCTCACATTATAAACAATGTGAGGATGCGAGGAGCCCTCACACCGGTGACGTCATCGTCTGCTACTTCCGGTAAAGGCAGGGCTTTTCTGTTAGCGACCAAAAGTTGCTAACTTTATCGTCAATGTTCTCTACTAAATCCTTTCAGCAAAAATATGGCAATATCGCGAAATGATCAAGTATGACACATAGAATGGACCTGCTATCCCCGTTTGAATAAGAAAATCTCATTTCAGTAGGCCTTTAAGTGTTTTATTGTTCATAGTCACTGTTGTAAATCCCCCTCTTTATTTTAAGGTACATTTTGGGTGACCCATTCAGGAAAAAAATATAAAAATCCATTCTGTTTTTTTTTGAGGTGGTCTGTCATAACTTTTTTAGAATTCTATAGGGCATTGTTTATTTTTTATTAGTGTTCCTGGGAAAAAAAAGCGATCCAAACACACATACTGTACAGCAGATTTATACAGCTAAATGTGTATATGTCATTTATACACACATACACATTGACCACGAAGTCACATTTTTTCAACGTGGCCCCCAAGTCAAAATATTTGTCCAGCTCTGTAACAGAGTGTAGTGGCTCCATATAGTGGTGACGTTTGACTTGCAGTTTCAACCCTTTGACAAAACTTTTGTAACTTTGTCAAAATTCAAGAAAAAGTTGTATTTTTGGTCCATAATGAAATTTGAAGATTTGGTGTAAACACATAAACACACATTATATGTATAATAATAATAATCTATAATAATAAATGACAAGTTGGGGGATCTTACTTTTCTCGCCGCTGTCTCCCCATCTCTGAAAATACTCCACCGTCTCCGCCTCGATGATCTTGACGTGTTCCTTAAAGCGTGCGATGTTCAGTCCCGTCTTCAGCATCTTCTTTTGTTCCAGAAAGACCTGCAGCACATATTGTAAATCCACAAGACTCCTTCAAACTGGACCTGGCTGTACACTTGTCGAGTTTTTGTATGGACACCAGTGATGTTTACCGGGTTGGGGACATCATAGGCCACGCCCTTGCCAAACACGGGAGTGGTCAGTCGGGAGTAAACGTCCTCGGCGTTCAAGTCCTCGTTCTTGCTGTTGAAAAGCAGCGTGGCGGCGTCGCTTCCCAACAGGTACGTGAAGGTCTTGCCCACCATGGTGAAGCTAAATACTGGGCCGTACTATGAGAGATGAGCCCAGCAATTTTTTAAGTTTACTAATTATTTTTTGAGCTGTACCATAACACATTCAATAGGAATGATGTGCATGAATGCAAACTATATACAAAACCCAAAACCAGTGAAGTTGGCACGTTGTGTAAATAGTAAATAAAAACACAATACAATTAGTTGCAAACCCTTTTCCACCTATATTCAATTGAATAGACTGCAAAGACAAGATCCTTTTTTTTTGCAAATATTAGTTCATTTGGAATCTGATGCCTGCAACATGTTTTAAAAAAGCTCACACAAGTGGCAAACAGACTGAGAAAGTTGAGTAATGCCATCAAACAATTTTTGGAACATCCCACAGGTGGACAGGCTGATTGGAAACCGGTGGGTGCCATGATTGGGTATAAAAGCAGCTTCTATGCTCAGTCATTCACAAACAAGGATGGGGCGAGGGTCAGCACTTTGTGAGCCAATGCGTGCGCAAAAACAACATTTCTCAATGAGCTATAAGGACTTTAGGGATTTCACCATCTACGGTCCGTAACATCAAAAGGTTCAGGAAATCGGCAGAAATCACTGCACGTAAGCGGCAAGGCTGTGACGTTCGATCGCTCAGGCGGTACTGCATCAAAAAACTACATCAGTGTGTAAAGGATTGCACCACATGGGCTCAGGAACACTTCAGAAAACCACTCTCAGTAACTACAGTTTGTTGCTACAGCTGTATGTGCAAGTTAAAACTCTGCTATGCAAAGCAAAAGCCATTTATCAACAACACCCACAAACGCCGCCTGCTTCGCTGGGCTCGAGCTCACCTAAGATGGACTGATAAATTAAAAAAAAGTGTTCCCTGGTCTGATGAGTCCACATTTCAAATAGTTTTTGGAAACTGTGGACGTTGTGTCCTCCGGATGACAGAGGATCCGGACTGTTATTGACGCAAAGTTTAAAAGCCAGCATCTGTGATGGTATGGGGGTGTATTAGTGCCCAACACATGGGTGACTTACACATCTGTGAAGGCACCATTAATGCTGAATTGTACATTCAGGTTTTGGAGCAACATATGTTGCCATCCAAAAAAAAGCCTTTTTCATGGACCCCCCTGCGAATTATAGCAAGACAATGCTAAGCCACATTCTGCACGTGTTACAACAGCATGGCTTCTGGGTAAAAGAGTGCAGGTACTGACTGGCCTGCTTGTAGTCCAGACCTGTCTCCCATTGAAAATGTGTGGCGCATTATGAAGCCTTATATACCACAACGGAGACCCAAGACTGTTGAACAACTTAAGCTGTACATCAAGCAAGAATGGAAAATAATTCCACCTGAAAAGCTTCAAAAATTGGTCTCCTCAGTTCCCAAATGTTTACTGAGTGTTGTTAAAAGGAAAATACATGTAACACAGTGGTAAAAATGTCCTTGTGCCAACTTTTTTGCAATATGTTGCTGCCATTAAATTCAAAGTTAATGATTATTTGCAACAACAAAAAATATTTTGTCTTTGCAATATATATTCAATTGAATATAAGTTCAAAAGGATTGGCAAATCATTGTATTCTGTTTTTATTTACGATGTACACATTGTGCCAACTTCACTGGTTTTGTAGTATACTTTTCATTAAGTGAAAATAAAACAGATGGCAGAAAATACATTATCTATTTGGTACTTGTGTTCTGTACTGTTTACAAATACATTACATGTTTTTTTCTGTGTAATGAAATATATTCAATAAAAATATCATTTACACAGTACAGTACAGTAAAATCTAGAATGTTCAAATCTAAGCTGAAAACAATCATGCATATGAAAAGTGAAAGTATTTTATCCACAGTATTTGATTGATTTTTAATTAAGATGGTTTTTAAGATGATTGTTTTTTCAGATTTAAAATTTTTATTTTTGCCTTCTTTAAATTATCTGTAAAGCATTTGAATTGCCTTGTGTATTAATTGTGCTTTTTAAATACAATTGCCTTGCCTTACAATATACAGAACCCAATTTATTGGCCAAGTATGTTTAACACACAACTGGTATGCATCATACACTTTAAAAGGTAAAGTACCCATGATTGTCACACACACACACACACACACACACACACACTAGGTGTGGCGAAATTATTCTCTGCATTTGACCCATCACCCTTGATCCCCCCCTGGGAGGTGAGGGGATTAGTGAGCAGCAGCGGTGGCCGCACCCGGGAATCCTTTTTGGTGATTTAACCCACAATTCCAACCCCTGATTGCCGAGTGCCAAGCAGGGTGGTAATGGGTCCCATTTTTATAGTCTTTGGTATTACTCGGCAGGGGTTTGAACTCACGACCTACCGATCACAGGGCAGACGCTCTAACTACTAGGGAAATATATTGAATAAATAAAACATTAGTAAGAGATACAGTAATAATTATATCAACATTCAAAAATGATGTATTATGCGTATTTATAAAAAAGGTTAATATTTATTTTCTGTTTAGTTAATATATGCTATAAAATGATCATAGACAGTACAAGTCTACTGCTTGTGTAACTGTTAAGTAGAGGTGGGGGAAATTATCGATTTTTAGATGCATTGCAATTCGGACATGGGCGATTATAGAAACCATTAGTAAACGTCAATAATCATTTATTTATTGTAAAAAAAAGTAATGCAGACAGTCCTAAAATCTGGCTGACTGAGGCGATCCGATCAGCTCCTTTACTATAAAGCACTTATGTTCCAGTTTTAGGCACTTTTTAATTAGTTTAATAAATGTGGAAATTAATCGTACTGTTTCTTATTCCAAATTGTTTTTTTAAGTTGAGAGTGATATATTTAGTGAAACAATTTTTTTTTTAAACTGCAACAGTATACATAAATTAAAGATGCATCAATAATCGATTTTTAACTGAATCATAGCTGCTAAATCATAGTCAAATCGTGAGGTGGTCAAAGATACCCACCTGTACTGTAAAGTATCATTAAATTAAAAAAATAAAATTATACATTATTAATATGCAATACATTTTTCAGTATGATTAAATATTTATATGTAGTAAACAAAAATGAATTAAAGGTATTTATAATACATTTGAATATTGTTCTGTATAATCAAATAATTGGAATAATTGATCACATATTACACAATTACACAGAATATGTGTATATGTTATGTATGATTAAATAAAAACTATTCAGGAATTAAATACAAAAATATTTTTATGTAAAATAACGTATCACATAAATTACATGTATTTATAATACATTTTAATATTTTTTATATAAAATATGTGCAATATCATACATTCAACAAAAGTATTCATGTATAGATTGTTCTAATATTTATATTACTGTGTTAAAAGTGCAATGAATGACAAACAGTCCAGTTTTTAATTACTAATAAATACATGCAGAATGATAACCATTATATACTGTATACCAGTGGTTCTCAACCTTTTTTCAGTGACGTACCCCCTGTGAAATTTTTTTTAATTCAAGTACCCCCTAATCAGAGCAAAGCATTTTTGGTTGAAAAAAAAAACAGATAAAGAAGTAAAATACAGCACTATGTCATCAGTTTCTGATTTATTAAATTGTATAACTGTGGAAAAATATTGGTCATTTGTAGTGGTCTTTCTTGAACTAATTGGGAAAAAAAAGATATGACAACACTGCGATGAGGTGGCCACCTCCTGCCCGATTGTAGCTGAGTAAGGCACCAGCACCCCCCGCGACCCAGAAGGGAATAAGCGGTAGAAAATGGATGGTTGTATATAAAAACAACTAAAAACTTGTTGGAAAAAAAAACCCAAGTGATTCAATTATAAATAAAGATTTCTACACATAGAAGTAATCATCAACTTAAAGGCCTACTGAAATGATATTTTCCTATTTAAAAAGGGATAGCAGGTCCATTCTATGTCATACTTGATCATTTTGCTATATTGCCATATTTTTGCTGAAAGGATTTAGTAGAGAACATCCACGATGACGTCACATGTTGAGGGCTCCTCACATATTCACATTGATTTTAATGGGAGCCTCCAACAAAAACAGCTATTCGGACCGAGAAAACGACAATTTCCCCATTAATTTGAGCGAGGACGAAAGATTCGTGTTTGAGGATATTGATAGCGACGGACTAGAAAAAAAACAACAAAAAACGTGATTTCATTGAGACTGTTTCATATGTTCTAGGTGAGGGATCAGACAAAGAGCAGCTCGAAGACCTCTATGAAGAAGACAAAACATGGACCCAGATTTCCCTCGCCCGGACGCGGGTCACCGGGGCCCCCCTCTGGAGCCAGGCCCGGAGGTGGGGCACGATGGCGAGCGCCTGGTGGCCGGGCCTGTTCCCATGGGGCCTGGCCGGGCACAGCCCGAAGAGGCAACATGGGTCACCCCTCCAATGGGCTCACCACCCACAGCAGGGGCCATAGAGGTCGGGTGCAATGTGAGCTGGGCGGCAGTCGAAGGCAGGGCACTTGGCGGTCCGATCCTCGGCTACAGAAGCTAGCTCTTGGGACGTGGAACGTCACCTCATTGGGGGGGAAAGAGCCTGAGCTAGTGCGCGAAGTGGAGAAGTTCCGGCTGGATATAGTCGGACTCACTTCGACGCACAGCAAGGGCTCTGGAACCACTTCTCTCGAGAGGGACTGGACCCTCTTCCACTCTGGCGTTGCCGACAGTGAGAGGCGACGGGCTGGGGTGGCAATTCTGGTTTCCCCCCGGCTTAAAGCCTGCACGTTGGAGTTCAACCCAGTGGACGAAAGGGTAGCCTCCCTCCGCCTTCGTGTGAAGGGACGGATCCTGACTGTTGTCTGTGCTTACGCACCAAACAGCAGTTCAGAGTACCCACCCTTTTTGAGTACACTCGAGGGAGTACTGGAAAGTGCTCCCCCGGGTGATTCCCTTGTCCTACTGGGGGACTTCAACGCTCATGTTGGCAACGACAGTGAAACCTGGAGAGGCGTGATTGGGAAGAATGGCCGCCCGGATCTAAACCCGAGTGATGTTTTGTTATTGGACTTTTGTGCTCGTCACAGTTTGTCCATTACAAACACCATGTTCAAACATAAGGGTGTCCATATGTGCACTTGGCACCAGGACACCCTAAGCCGCAGTTCCACGATCGACTTTGTAGTGGTGTCATCGGATTTGCGGCCTTATGTTTTGGACACTCGGGTGAAGAGAGGGGCGGAGCTTTCCACCGATCACCACCTGGTGGTGAGTTGGCTGCAATGGTGGGGGAGGATGCCGGACAGACCTGGCAGGCCCAAACGCATTGTGAGGGTCTGCTGGGAACGCCTGGCTGAGTCTCCTCTCAGAGAGAGTTTCAATTCCCGCCTCCGGAAGAACTTCGAACATGTCACGAGGGAGGTGCTGGACATTGAGTCCGAGTGGACCATGTTCCGCACCTCTATTGTCGAGGCGGCTGATCGGAGCTGTGGCCGCAAGGTAGTTGGTGCCTGTCGGGGCGGTAATCCTAAAACCCCTTGGTGGACACCAGCGGTGAAGGATGCCGTCAAGCTGAAGAAGGAGTCCTATCGGGTCCTTTTGGCTCATAGGACTCCGGAAGCAGTGGACAGGTACCGACAGGCCAAGCGGAGTGTGGCTTCAGCGGTCGCTGACGCAAAAACTCGGACATGGGAGGAGTTCGGAGAAGCCATGGAAAACGACTTCCGGACGGCTTCGAAGCAATTCTGGACCACCGTCCGCCGCCTCAGGAAGGGGAAGCAGTGCACTATCAACACCGTGTATGGTGCGGATGGTGTTCTGCTGACCTCAACTGTGGATGTTGTGGATAGGTGGAAGGAATACTCCGAAGACCTCCTCAATCCCACCAACACGTCTTCCTATGAGGAAGCAGTGCCTGGGGAATCTGTGGTGGACTCTTCTATTTCTGGGGCTGAGGTCGCTGAGGTAGTTAAAAAGCTCCTTGGTGGCAAGGCCCCGGGGGTGGACGAGACCCGCCCGGAGTTCCTTAAGGCTCTGGATGCTGTGGGGCTGTCTTGGTTGACAAGACTCTGCAGCATCACGTGGACATCGGGGGCGGTACCCCTGGATTGGCAGACCGGGGTAGTGGTTCCTCTCTTTAAGAAGGGGGACCGGAGGGTGTGTTCCAACTATCGTGGGATCACACTCCTCAGCCTTCCCGGTAAGGTTTATTCAGGTGTACTGGAGAGGAGGCTACGCCGGATAGTCGGACCTCGGATTCAGGAGGAACAGTGTGGTTTTCGTCCTGGTCGTGGAACTGTGGACCAGCTCTATACTCTCGGCAGGGTTCTTGAGGGTGCATGGGAGTATGCCCAACCAGTCTACATGTGCTTTGTGGACTTGGAGAAGGCATTCGACCGTGTCCCTCGGGAAGTCCTGTGGGGAGTGCTCAGAGAGTATGGGGTATCAGACTGTCTTATTGTGGCGGTCCGCTCCCTGTACGATCAGTGCCAGAGCTTGGTCCGCATTGCCGGCAGTAAGTCGAACACATTTCAAGTGAGGGTTGGACTGCGCCAAGGCTGTCCTTTATCACCGATTCTGTTCATTACTTTTATGGACACAATTTCTAGGCTTAGTCAAGGTGTTGAGGGGTTCCGGTTTGGTGACCGCAGGATTAGGTCTCTGCTTTTTGCAGATGATGTGGTCCTGGTGGCTTCATCTGACCGGGATCTTCAGCTCTCACTGGATCGGTTTGCAGCCGACTGTGAAGCGACCGGAATGAGAATCAGCACCTCCAAGTCCGAGTCCATGGTTTCCGCCCGGAAAAGGGTGGAATGCCATCTCCGGTTTGGGGAGGAGACCCTGCGCCAAGTGGAGGAGTTCAAGTACCTAGGAGTCTTGTTCACGAGTGGGGGAAGAGTGGATCGTGAGATCGACAGGCGGATCGGTGCGGCATCTTCAGTAATGCGGACGTTGTATCGATCCGTTGTGGTGAAGAAGGAGCTGAGCCGGAAGGCAAAGCTCTCAATTTACCGGTCGATCTACGTTCCCATCCTCACCTATTGTCATGAGCTTTGGGTCATGACCGAAAGGATAAGATCACGGGTACAAGCGGCCGAAATGAGTTTCCTCCGCCGGGTGGCGGGGCTCTCCCTTAGAGATAGGGTGAGAAGCTCTGCCATCCGGGAGGGACTCAAAGTAAAGCCGCTGCTCCTTCACATCGAAAGGAGCCAGATGAGGTGGTTCGGGCATCTGGTCAGGATGCCACCCGAACGCCTCCCTAGGGAGGTGTTTAGGGCACGTCCAACCGGTAGGAGGCCACAGGGAAGACCCAGGACACGTTGGGAAGACTATGTCTCCCGGCTGGCCTGGGAACGCCTCGGGATCCCCCGGGAAGAGCTAGACGAAGTGGCTGGGGAAAGGGAAGTCTGGGTTTCCCTGCTTAGGCTGTTGCCCCCGCGACCCGACCTCGGATAAGCGGAAGAAGATGGATGGATGTTTCATATGTTTTTAGAGACATTTACTAGGATAATTCTGGGAAATCCCTTATCTTTCTATTGTGTTGCTAGTGTTTTAGTGAGTTTAACAGTACCTGATAGTCGGAAGTGTACGTCCACGGCCGGGTGTTGACACGCAGTGTCTCAGGGAAGTCGACGACAGCTGTATGGGCGGCACAAGCTCAGCTGATATCCGGTAAGAAGCGACTTTTTAACCACAATTTTCTCACCGAAACCTGCTGGTTGACATTCGGTTGGGATCCATGTCCGCTCTGAGCCATAGTAAAGTTTCACCTCCGTGAATTTTAAACAAGGAATCACCGTGTGTTTGTGTGGCTACGGGCTAAAGCTTTCCAAATACGTCTTTCTACTTTGACTTCTCCAACATTAATTGAAGTAATTGCTAAAGATTCAGCAATACAAATCTCCAAAATACTGTGTAATTATGCCATTAAAGCAGACGACTTTTAGCTGTGTGTGTGCGCAGCGCTCATATTTCCTAACAGCCCATGACGTCAAGCGTACACGTCATCATTACGCGACGTTTTCAAGAAAAAACTCCCGGGAAATTAAAAATTGCAATTTAGTAAACTGAAAAGGCCGTATTGGCATGTGTTGCAATGTTAATATTTCATCATTGATATATAAACTATCAGACCGCGTGGTCGGTAGTAGTGGGTTTCAGTAGGCCTTTAATATTAACAACATATGAGCATCGCTCTTCTTTTACTTCTCAGACCAGCTACTCTATAGACATATTTTACAGTCAAGCAAAACACAACAACAATGTAACAAACAGCAAAATATGAATGCAAAGGGTAATAAACACTTACAGTATGATATATTATCACTTTTATGCAGAAATCTTATGTAAAAATCTGCTTCCGCATCTGTTCCTGACATGCGTATTAGGCTGGCCGCTCTGAAAACAATATTTTTACAATAAGAACTATGAACAATAAAACACTGAATATTAACATATTTTACTTTTCATAGTAGCTCCTCGGTAGACAACTTTTACAATCCAGCAAAACACAACAAAATGTAACAAACAGTAAAATATAAAAGCAAAGGGTAAAAAAACACCTACAATATGATATATTATCACTTTTATGCAGAAATGTGTTGTAAAAATTTGCTTCGGCATTTCTTCCTTACACATGCGTTTCGGACTGGCTGCTCTGAAAACAAACCCCGCCCACTCTGCTTTGTTCCTCGTCTGAGCTGTTGTGACGTAGATTACCGTAATACCTCTTATAACACTCAAACGCGCAGATTTCAACCATTGAAATACCTTCTATAGTTCAAGACTTACGGTAATTTGAAAATAATTGCGGCAGTTTTGATGTTAACGGTCCAAAAAAATTATGTAGAACGTCCGCCGGGCCAGATTGAAAATCTTAATGTGTTGTCCAGGTCTGGTCTATTAAAATATCACATTGTAATATAATGGATTTGGTAATAGGTAAAAAAAAAAAAAAAAAGTAAATCTAAAGAAATCCAGGTAGTAAAAAAAATGGTTTTAAATTTTCAATTTGTTCATTTTCTTTTTTTACCTTTTAACCTCTTATCTACAGCCAGTCAATTTAATCCAGAGTCTGATTTTTTTTTTTTTAGATTGTTTTTCTGAAGGGTTTCCAGTCAAAAATTGTGAATGTAAATGTGAATTATTCTCGTCAGATCTCTTTGAAGCGTTGTCTGAGCTCATCATCCTGATGGCCAGCCGCTGTCTCCACGGCACTACCGTGGGTAGAAGTGGGTTTCAGTAGGCCTTTAAAGTGCCCTCTTTGGGGATTGTAATAGAGATCCATCTGGATTCATGAACTTAATTCTAAACATTTCTTCAATATCTTTAATATCAATATTTATGGAACATGTCCACAAAAAAATCTAGCTGTCAACACTGAATATCGCATTGTTGCATTTCTTTTCACAGTTTATGAACTTACATTCCTATTTTGTTGACGTATTATCCAATAAATATATTTTATAAAGTATTTTTGAATTGTTGCTATTTTTTAGAATATTTAAAAAAAATCCTACGTACCCGTTGGCATACCTTCAAGTACCCCCAGGGATGCGCGTACCCCCAATTGAGAACCACCGCTGTATACAGCAGGTATAACTGTGTAATACGTAGTTGGGATATTAATTTTATTAGACTGCATATAGCAAGGGTCGGCACCCTTTACCACTCAAAGAGCCATTTTGGCCCATTTCACAAATTAAAGAAGACAAAGGGAGCCGCAATCATTCTCGCGAATGTCTACCAGTGGTCACCCATGTAACAGTAATGAGGGCGTGCCATGAAGCCATTGCCTTTGGCGCTTTCTACAACAGGTACAGACAGCTTGCCAGTCCAGTAACATGTTGTATGTGGCTTCCGCAGATACACGTACACGACTGCAAGGCATACTGGGTGACACAGAGTACACTGAAGGTTGTGATATAAACAATTTTAACACACTGTGAACCCACACCAAACAAGAATGACAAACACATTTCTGGAGAACATCCGCACTGTAACACATTATAAACGCAACATAACAATTACCCAGAATGCTATGCATCCATGACTCTTTCAGGCTATATTATACACCCCGCGAGCATCCAAAACCCGCTCCCACCTGCCCTCCCTTCCGTGCATTGGTTGAGGTGGGCGAGGTGTATAATATAGTCAGGAATAGTCATGGATGCAAATGATTCTGGGTATTTGTTGTGTTGCGTTTATGTTGTGTTACTGTGAGGATGTTCTCCCGAAATGTGTTTGTCATTCTTGTTTGGTGTGGTTTCACAGTGTGGTGCATAGGGGTGTAACGGTACGAGTATTTGTATTGAACCGTTTCGGTACGGGGGGTTCGGTTCGGTGGTGAACCGAACGACACGGACATATTAAGTAGCGCACCGCACGTTGTGTAAACAATGCACACCAAGTCACCATGAATGGATTTACGTGGACCCGACTTAAACAAGTTGAAAAACTTATTCGGGTGTTACTATTTAGTGGTCAATTGTACGGAATATGTACTGTTCTGTGCAATCTACTAATAAAAGTATCAATCAATCAAAAAAACAACAACACACGGCATGCTAGCAATGACTGGGCTACGATAGACTGACCATACCTCCTCTTTTCACCGGCTATGTCCTCTTTGCGGGGCTGTCCAGGTGGAGTTTCTTAATGCCTCAAATGTCCGGCATTTTAAGTTATGGTTGTGTGTATTTTCAATGTACGTTCAGGGTTAAGAAGGGGTTAAAAAAAAAAAAAAAAAAAAAAAAAAAAGTGGTGCGTGCAGCGTTAGCATTTGTGAGGGCGGGGCATAGACAGAGAGCGAGAGAGTTATGATAGATGCGCATGCGTCGCCAGACTGCTTTTTACCCATAGTTTAATCAGATTTTATTTTTTATTATCTAGAGCAGGGGTGTCAAAAGTGTGCCCCGGAAGCCATTTGCGGCCCACAGCTAATGTTTTAAAGGCCCACGGCACATTCTAAAAATACTATTAAAATAAACAAAAATATAAACAAAAGTGAAATAAAAAAGCTTAAAGGCTAAATGTAATTTAAAAAAGTTGCAACTTTGACTAATAAAAAAAAGCTGTTTTTATTTCTTTCACAACTGTCATTGCTCAAAACATAATATTGAATCAAAATCAATGTTATTATGAATTATTGACCTATCCAAAATTCCAATTACTTCACATCAAATATTCCACAAAGAAAAATATTTTTGGTGGAAGATTTAGCAAATTTGTTAAATAAATAATCAAACAATGTATATTTTGTTTTTTTCTTACTGTACCGAAAATGAACCGAACCGTGACCTCTGAACCGAGGTATGTACCGAACCGAAGTTTTGTGTACCGTTACACCCCTAGTGGTGCATATTAGTAAGAGTGTTAAAGTTATTTATATCACAACCTTCAGTGTACTCTGTCACCCGGTATGTCTTGCAGTCGTGTACGTGTATCTGCGGAAGCCACATACAAGATGTTGCTGAACTGGCAAGAAGTCTGTACATGTTGAAGAAGGCGTTAAAGGCAATGGCTTCATGACACGCCCTTACTACTGTTATATGTGTAACCACCAGCGGATATTCTCAAGAATGGTTGCGGCTCCCATTGTCTTCTTTATTTTGTGAAACGCGTCAAAATGTAGAGGGCGCTAAAAGTAAAGCCATCATGACACGCCCTCAATATTGCTGTCCAAGAGTGAAAATCGAAGAATGTTGACCTCGGGTGATGTCCGTAAGAGGCTCCGAGAACCGTAACCCAGCGATTGTGCAGCTGAGCTACATCAGAGTGGCCAAAGAGCCGCATGCGGCTCCGGAGCCGCGGGTTGCCGACCGCTGGCATAGAGAGATAATAGACACATTCCTAAAAACAGCTCATTAACAAAAAAGCGTGAACTTACTTTCTCATAAGCATTTTCCAAAAACTCAATAGGACTTTTCCCAAAAGCAATAGCATGGCCGAGGAAAGGCACACTGGAAGGAATGAAAGGTGGATATTTCTGTAAACAAAAAAATTAAAGTAGAAATTTTGCAGAACATTCAAGCAGGGTTTTTTTTTTACGGTACCACATCTTGCAGAACAATATATTCGATAGAATATGCTTGATACACTTACCACATCTTCGTGACAAGTTTGTCTGCGAAGTACTTTGCTGTACAAGTAACCCAAAGTCAGAGTGATGACTGAGGCAGCCAGGACCCCCGAGGTTAGGTTGTCGTTCATTTTGCCAACCGTGTCCACGAGCAGCTTACTGCTCATATGATAAAAGTACATCGACATACTTTAACTCAACTGAAAACCTGGTTTTAATGTCACTTCTTTTTTAGGGTAATAACATCTCACTACGATAATCCAGGACAAGTTGTGGGAAAAGACCGCTGGCGTCGTGCACCCTCCAAGCCTACCTGTTAACGGGTTTCCCGCCCCCCGCCTGACAAATAAAAGCTCACGATTGGCTGCTGTTTCCGTGTCGCTTAAACAACGCCATCTGTGATTGGCTGCTTCCGTCTGAACTGATGTGGGGCTATATGATGTCACATCGTTTACTTTAAAGGCCTACTGAAACCCACTACTACCCACCACGCTGTCTGATAGTTTATATATCAATGATGAAATATTAACATTGCAACACATGCCAATACGGCCTTTTTAGTTTGCTAAATTACAAATTTAAATTTCCCGGGAGTTTCTTCTTGAAAACGTCGTGTAATAAGGACGTGTACGCAAGACGTAACGAGTTTTTAGGAAGTATAAGCGCTGCACACACTCAGCTAAAAGTCGTCTGCTTTAACCGCATAATTACACAGTATTTTGGACATCTGTGTTGCTGAATCTTTTGCAATTTGTTCAAGTAATATTGGAGAAGTCACAGTAGAAAGATGGAGTTGGGAAGCCTTAGTCTTTAGCCACACAAACACACGTTGTTTCCTTGTTTAAAATTCCTGCAGGTGAAACTTTCCTATGGATCAGAGCGCGGTCAAGCAAACATGAATCACGACGGAATGTCAACCAGCAGGTTTCAGTGAGAAAATTGTGGTAAAAAGTCGCTTCTTACCGGCGAAAAGCTGAGCTTGTGCCGCCCATAAAGCTGCCGTCGACTCCCCTGAGACACTGCGCGTCAAGACACCCGTGGATGTACACCTCCGACTATCAGGTACTATTTAACTCACTAAAACACTAGTAAAACAATAGAAAGATAAGGGATTTCCCAGAATTATCCAAGTAAATGTCTCTAAAAACATCAGAATCCGTCCCAAAACAATCGCGTTTTTTTTGTTTTTTTTCTAGTCCGTCGCTATTAATATCCTCAAATACGAATCTTTCATCCTCGCTCAAATTAATGGGGAAATTGTGGTTTTCTCGGTCTGAATAGCTGTTTTTGTTGGAAGCTCCCATTAAAAACAATGCGAGGATGTGAGGAGCCATCAACATGTGATGTCATCGTCTGCGACTTCCGGCAGAGGCAGGGCTTTTCTCAGCACTGAAAGTTGCAAACTTTATCGTGGATGTTCTCTACTAAATCCTTTCAGCAAAAATATGGCAATATCGCGAAATGCTAAACAAGAAAATCTCATTTCAGTAGGCCTTTAACAAATGAACAAAATATTCTAAACATAAAATAATCAAATATGTTTAATACGAAGAACTACGTTGTGGTATTTTTCGAACACAAATATCCTTTACCTAGTGGGTGTCATTTGCTAGCGCCAGTCAAACATGTCCAACATTAAGGTAAAACAATAATACATTACGCAATATAAAGACGATAACACTTTTTGTAGTTTGAGTCAAAAATCCTGTAGTTTATGTATTAGCTTAAAGGCCTACTGAAATGATAGAGGCCTACTGAAATGAGATTTTCTTATTTAAACGGGGATAGCAGGTCCATTCTATGTGTCATACTTGATCATTTCGCGATATTGCCATATTTTTGCTGAAAGGATTTAGTAGAGAACATCGACGATAAAGTTCGCAACTTTTGGCCGCTAATAAAAAAGCCTTGCCTGTACCGGAAGTAGCAGACGATGTGCGCGTGACGTCACGGGTTGCAGGGTTCCACACATTTTTTATAATCATAGCCCCCAGCAGCAAGTGCAATTCGGACCGAAAGAGCGACGATTTCCCCATTAATACGAGCGAGGATGAAAGATTCGTGGATGAGGAAAGTTTGAGTGAAGAAAAAAGAAAAAAAAAAGGCGACGGCTCCAGGCGACGGCAGTGTGAGCGATTCAGATGTTATTAGACACATTTACTTGGATAATTCTGGAAAATCCCTTATCTGCTTATTGTGTTAAGTGTTTTAGTGTGATTATAAAGTCATACCTGAAAGTCGGAGGGCTGCGGTGAACGCCAGTGTCTCAGAGGAGACAAAATCACAGCTGCCTGTTTGACAGCTGCAGGAGGAGGTCGCATAATCCACTCGTCTCCGGTAAGAGCCGACTTAATATCACAATTTTCCCATCCAAAAACTTGCTGGTTGACGTAGAGAAACATGTTCGCTTGACCGCTCTGTGTTAAAACTTCACAAAGAAACACCGGCTGTGTTTCGGTTGCTAAAGGCAGCTGCAATCCACCGCTTTCCACCAACAGCATTGTTCTTTATAGTCTCCATTATTAATTGAACAAATTGCAAAAGATTCAGCAATACAGATGTCCAAATTACTGTGTAATTATGCGATGAAAAGAGACGACTTTTAGCCGTAAGTGGTGCTGGGCTAATATGTCCGCTACAACCCAAGACGTCACAAACGCGTTATCATACAGGTCATCATTCCGCGACGTTTTCAACAGGAAACTCCGCGGGAAATTTAAAATTGCAATTTAGTAAACTAAAAAGGCCGTATTGGCATGTGTTGCAATGTTAATATTTCATCATTGATGTATAAACTATCAGACTGCGTGGTCGGTAGTAGTGGGTTTCAGTAAGCCTTTAATGAACAATGCTGGCAGTCTTGTTGCTAAATATTAGTAAGCGAAATATATTGGTGTAAATTCATTAATTAAAGCAAATGTATTAATTATTGACCAGAACATTCAATTTATTAAAACAATTATTAAATAAATGTATTTACACAGACATGAAAAGAAAGACATGATTTGTCAAAATGCACAGTAATGTTGTAAGTAAAAAAAAACAAGATATTACTACAAACCCCGTTTCCATGAGTTGGGAAATTGTGTTAGACATAAATATAAACGGAATACAATGATTTGACAGTGACACGGACACAGAGAAGGCTCAAACAGACCACCTTGACTGGGGAGGCATGGGAAGTGAAGTGCAATTGCGGAAAGATCTGCAAAGGTGCAAGAGGGCTCAAAATACACCAGAGCAAAGCCAAGGACAAGGCCAAGTGTGGACAGGGACGGACACAGGCACACCGCTCAGACGAACAGTCTGGTGAGACGCAGGAGAACCCTAGGCAGGAAGCAAACCATAGTCCTAGAGATCTCTCAGTGCTTGCAATCCCCCAAAACCCCACAAGGACAACCTCAAATGCCATCCCAGAAAGCCCACCCCAGCCAACGAAGGAAAGAATCAAGTGGCCTAAGATGAGTGAGACCAAGGAGTGGTCCATGCTCGATGAAGATCTGGAAAGGGTGCTTGAAATGGTTCAAGCAGGTTCAGTAGAAAGGAAGGTGGATTCACTCACAGCCATCACCTACAACTTGGGAAAAGAGCGGTTTGGAACAGTGCCAAGGAGAGAGAACAAAGACAGACCAGAAAAGCAGGAAAACAGAAGAGAAAGAAAGATCAAACAAATTCGGAAGGAGATTAAAACCCTGAGAAAGCAATTCAAATTGGCAAGCATGGAAGAAAAGGAAGGTATAAAAGAACTGACAGCCAGCCTCCGCGAGCAGCTCATCAGGCTGAGAAGGGCTGAAGGGCAAAGGCAAAGGCGGAAAAGGCAGGAAGCTGCACGAGCCCAGTTCATAAAAGACCCCTATCGCTTCACCAAGTCACTTTTGGGAGAGACGAGGTCAGGGACTCTAACAAGTTCTAAGGAGGAGGTGGAGGAGTTTGTTGAAGAGACATTCAGTGACCCTTCAAGAAACAATGCCCTACCAGGAAATCTCGGGCTTGGTACCATCAGTCCACCAACATCCTCCCTCAGCACAGAATATCCATCATGGAGAGAGGTTCAAGAGGTTGTCAAGCACGCAAGATCAGCTTCTGCCCCAGGTCCCAGCGGTATACCCTACAAAGTATACAAGAAATGCCCTAAGCTCCTACACAGGCTGTGGAAGCTTATGCGGGTTATATGGGCCAAAGGAACCGTACCAACAAGCTGGAGAAGGGCAGAAGGGTGCTTTGTGCCGAAAGAACGGGGATCCACAAAGATCAGCCAGTTCCGAACCATTTCCTTGCTAAGTGTGGAGGGGAAAATCTTCTTTTCAGTGCTGGCCAAAATAATGAGCTCCTTTATGACCCGGAATGGATATATTAACACCTCTATCCAGAAGGGCGGTATCGAAGGGTTCTCCGGGTGCCTGGAGCATACAGGGCTCCTCAGCCAACTTATCCAAGAAGCAAAGGAGAAGAAAGGCAACCTAACAGTAGTCTGGCTTGATTTTGCTAATGCATATGGGTCAATTCCCCATAACGTGATCCAAGTGGCTATGGACCATTACCACATCCCACATCACATCCAGGGGATGATCACCAGCTACCTGGGAGACATCAAGCTACGATTCCAAGCAGCCATGTTCACAACTAAATGGCAGCCAGTGGAGAAGGGAATAGTGACAGGGTGCACCATCTCTCCCATCTTGTTTGTCATGGGAATGAACCTGATCATCTCTGCAGCGATCATAAAGTCAAGAGGACCAAAGACTGCAGCAGGAAGTCAACAACCAGCAATCAGGGCATTCATGGATGATCTTACCGTGATAACACCAACTCACGTGCAGGCGAGATGGGTCCTGGCGGAACTGGATCGTATGGCTACTTGGGCAAAGATGATCTTCAAGCCCAAGAAATCAAGGTGTCTGGTGATCCAAAAGGGAAAAACAACGGGAAAGTTCAAGTTGCTTGTTCAGGGGGAAGCAATCCCAAACATCCAAGGGAACCCTATTAAATGCCTTGGAAAGTGGTATGATGATTCCATGACGGATAAAAACAGCATCTCCAGCACCGAAAATCAGGTTGAAGAATGGTTGAAAAGGATTGACAAGTCTGGTCTGCCTGGGAAATACAAGTGCTGGATCTACCAGCACGGCTTACTCCAAAGACTTATGTGGCTTCTCACCGTGTACGAAGTGGCGATAACAACAGTTGAAGGGTTGGAGAGGAAGCTCAACAAGCACCTTCGGAAATGGTTGGGGATACCCCCGAGCTTTACATCTACGGGGCTCTACATAAGGTCGGGCCAGCTCCAGCTCCCCCTGTCTTCAGTTCTGGAGGAGTTTAAAGTCGCAAAATGCAGACTTTCCCTGACGTATAGGGACTCCCAAGATCGGCTGATCAGGGAAGCTGGAATAAGAACAAGATCTGGCAGGAAGTGGGCCGCTAGCACTGCTATTGCCCAGGCAGAATCATCTCTCAGGACCAAAGATACCATCGGAAGCCTCTGCACTGGAAGACAGGGTCTAGGAACATCACATTTCCAGCAGTGGTCCAAGTCCACTCCCAGGGAAAGGAGGACCTTGATTCAGGATGAAGTCCGAAACCTTGAGGAAGAAGGAAGGAGAGCTAAAGCCATCGAGCTCGCAACCCAAGGTGCCTGGACAAGGTGGAACCTTCCCAA
Organism: Nerophis ophidion; assembly: GCF_033978795.1. Classification (NCBI taxonomy): domain Eukaryota; kingdom Metazoa; phylum Chordata; class Actinopteri; order Syngnathiformes; family Syngnathidae; genus Nerophis; species Nerophis ophidion. The sequence goes on along the minus strand of NC_084614.1, from coordinate 23,834,147 downwards.
GAGGAACGTGACGTGGAGTGAACTGTGGAGGCTGGAGCCGTTTCGTATCTCATTCCTGCTTCGAGCAGTATATGACACCCTGCCGACCCCAGTCAACTTGCATAGGTGGGGAATGAGGGAGGACCCGCTGTGCAGGTTGTGTGGCGGTAAAGGAACTATGGCGCACATTCTGTCTGGGTGCAAAACAGCATTGACCCAGGGAAGATACAGGTGGCGCCATGACAAGGTGTTGGCAATGCTCGCAGACATCTTGGAGCAAGAGAGGAGAAAGAAACATCCAGCCAAAACAAAACCATTGCTGAGCACCATCACCTTCGTGAAAGAGGGTCATAGACCAGTTGTCCAAGGCCAAGCCAACCAAAACCTCTTGCAGTTGGCCCAGGGATGGGAGATGGAGGTCGACCTGGGGCGGAAGCTCCTCTTCCCAGAGGCAGTACTGTCCACCACTCTGAGACCAGACATAGTCTTGTGGTCCCCAGAGGGAAAGAAAATCATCATGGTGGAGCTTACTGTCCCATGGGAGGAGGGATGTGAGGAAGCGGCAGAGAGGAAGGAAACAAAGTACCAACAACTTGTCCAGGACTGCCGGGACAAGGGGTGGACAGCATGGCTGATGACAGTGGAAGTTGGTTGTCGAGGATTCCCTGCGCAATCTGTGTGGAATATGATGACAAAGGTTGGATTGAGAGGTCACTTGAGAAAAACAGCCGTTCGTAGGCTGGGAGAAGCGGCGGAGAGAGCCTCCTGTTGGCTCTGGCATAAAAGAGAGGACAATAGCTGGAAGCCTGGATGAGAGGAGCAGTGATCTGGCCAATCACTGCTGACCCACCAACCGGAGAGTGTTGTGGTTAAGGGTCGAAACACTCTGTGAACGTTGGGGACCACCTGATGACCTCTTGTCCAGGCCAAAGCTTTATCCATTAGAAATGGATTATAATAGCATCTTTGATGTATTTGCAAACTGCAAATCCTTTTCAACCCATATTCAGTTGAATATGCTACAAACACACTATGCTACTTTTTCCAAATAATCATTAACTTTGGAATTTGATGCCACAACACGTGGCTTTAAAGAAGTTGGGAAAGGTGGCAATAAATACTGATAAAGTTGAGGAATGCTCATCAAACACTTATTTGGAACATTCCACAGATTTGCAGGCTAATTGGGAACAGGTGGGTGCCATGATTGGGTATAAAAGCAGCTTCCGTGAAATGCTAAGTAATTCACAAACAAGGATCGGGCAGGCGTCAGCAATTTGTAAGCAAATTGTCGAATAGTTTTAGAACAACATTTCTCAACGAGCTATTGCAAGGAATTTAGGGATTTTAGGGAAGTTTTGTTGTACTTGTTGCAATGACAATAAAGACCTACCTACCAAACTACCTAACATCTACGGTCCATAAAATCATCAAAAGGTTCAGAAAATCTGGAGAAATTTCTGCACGTAAGCGATGATATTGCAGACGTTTGATCCCTCAGGCGGTACTGCATCAAAAACCGACAATGTGTAAAGTATATCACCACATAGGCTCAGGAACACGTCATAAAACCACTGTCAGCAACTACAGTTGGTCGCTATATCTGTAAGTGCAAGTTAAAACTCACTATTCAAAGCGAAAGCCATTTATCAACAACACCCAGGAACACCGCCAGCTTCGCTGGGCCCGAGCTCATCTAAGATGGACTGATGCAAAGTGGAAAAGTGTTCTGTGATCTGACAAGTCCACATTTCAAATTATATTTGGAAACTGTGGACGTGGTGTCCTTCGGAACAAAGAGGAAAATAACCATCCGGATTGTTATAGGCGCAAAGTTCAAAAGCCAGCATCTGTGATGGTATGGGTGTGCATTAGTGCCCAAGACATGGGTAACTTACACATCTGTGAAGGCACCATTAATACTGAATGGTCCATACAGGTTTTGGAGCAACATATGTTGTCATCCAAGCAACGTTATCATGGACGCCCCTGCTTATTTCAGCAAAACAATGCCAAGCCACGTGTTACAACAGCGTGACTTTGTAGTAAAATAGTGCGTGTACTTTCCTGGCCCGCCTGCAGTCCAGGCAGGTCTCCCATCGAAAATGTGTGGCGCATTATGAAGCGTAAAATACGACAACAAGACCCCAGACTGTTGAACAACTTAAGCTGTACATCAAACAAGAAAGGTAAAGAATTCCACTTTCAAAGCTTCAACAATTAGTTTCCTCAGTTCCCGATTGTTTATCGAGTGTTGTTAAAAGAAAATGTGATGTAACACAGTGGTGAACATGCCCTTTCCTAACTACTTTGGCACGTGTTGCAGCCATGAAATTCTAAGTTAATTATTATTTGAAAAAAAATAACGTTTGTGTTTGAACATCAAATATGTTGAAAAGGATTTGCAAATCATTGTATTCCGTTTTTAGTTACATCTAACACAATTTCTTAACTCATATGGAAACGGGGTTTGTACATTATTGCAGTCAGTTGTGTTTTTTTCAGCGCAGAAATCTCTTTTTGGCAGCACTGTCATCTTTGAATGTTCTTGCACCAACGATTCATCAGCCGTAAGCGTATTTGTCTGCTGCAGCACCTTTGTCGTTGGGAGTCATCTGTCCGCTCAGCTTCATTAAAAGCTTCACAATGAGGCCAGCCTGTCAGGAAATACAATAAGAAACGTCAGTCTAAATAAGTGTTTTAATACTTAATTATTAGTGCATCCGGAAAATATTCACAGCGCTTTACTTTTTCCACATTTTATGTTACAGCCTTATTCCAAAATATAATAAGTTCAATTTTGTCTTCAAAATTCAACACACAATAGCCTAAAATAATGACATAAAAAATATTCATTTTCTAATTTTGCGACGTAATTAAATAGAAGAAACTAAGAAATCTCATGGACGAAAGTATTCACAGTCTTTGTCATGAAAGTTAAAAGTGAGCTCAGAGGTATCCTGTTTCAACGGATCATCCTTGAGATGTTCCTAATGATTAAGTGGAGTCCACCTGGGATAAATGATGGTTTGGAAAGGCGCACATCTGTCTATATACAGTACAGGGCGGCATAGCTCGGTTGGTAGAGTGGCCGTGCCAGCAATTTGAGGGTTGCAGGTTCGATTCCTGCTCCCGCCATCCTAGTCATTGCCATTGTGTCCATGGGCAAGACACTTTACCCACCTGCTCCCAGTGACACCCACACTGGTTCAAATGTAACTTAGATATTGGGTTTGACTATGTAAAGTGCTTTGAGTCACTAGATAAAAGCGCTATATAAATATAATTCACTTCACACTTAGTTTCACTACAAAAAGTTCCCAAACTTGACAAAGCATGGCAGAGCACAAACCAAGCATAAAGTCAAAGAAATTGGTTGTAGACTTTTGACACAGGATTGTCTCCAGGTAAAAATCTGGGGAAGGGTAGAGAAAAATATTTGCTGCCTTGAAGATCCCGATGAGCACAGTGGCCTCCGTCATCCATAAATGGAAGAAGTTTGGAATCACCAGGACTCTTCCTAACGCTGGCCTACAGTCTAAACTGAGAAGGGCCCTAGTCAGGTTAAGTGACCAAGAAACCAATGGTCGCTCTGTCAGAGCTACAGCGTTTCTCTGTGGAGAGAGGAGAACCTTCCAGAAGGACAATCATCTCATCATGCCAAAATGCACTTAAAAAAAACTCAGACAGTGAAAAACGTGAATGCCAGGTGTTATGTTTAGAAGAAACAAAGCACGGCTCATCACCAGGCCAATACAATTCCTACATTGAAGCCTGGTGGGGATGCTTTTCAGAAGCAGGAATTCCATCCATCCATCCATCTTCTTCTGCTTATCCGAGGTTGGGTCACGGGGGCAGCAGCCTAAGCAGGGAAGCCCAGACTTACCTCTCCCCAGCCACTTCGTCCAGCTCTTCCTGGGGGATAACGAGGCTATCCCAGGCCAGCTGAGAGACATAGTCTTCCCCAACGTGTCCTGGGTCTTTCCCGTGGCCTCCTACCGGTCGAATGTGCCCTAAACACTTCCCTAGGGAGGCGTTTGGGTGGCATCCTGACCAGATGCCCGGACCACCTCATCTGGCTCCTCTTGATGTGGAGGAGCAGCAGCAGCTTTACTTTGAGCTCCTACCGGATGGCAGAGCTTCTCACCCTATCTCTAAGGGAGAGCCCCGCCACCCGGCGGAGGAATCTCATTTCGGCCACTTGTACCCGTGATCTTGTCCTTTCGGTCATAACCGAAAGCTCATGACCATAGGTGAGGATGGGAACGTAGATCGACCGGTAAATTGAGAGCTTTGCCTTCCGGCTCAGCTCCTTCTTCACCACAACGGATTGATACAGCGTCCGCATTACTGAAGACACTGCACCGATTCGCCTGTCGATCTCACAATCCACTCTTCCATCACTGTTGAACAAGACTCCGAGATACTTGAACTCCTCCACTTGGGGCAGGGTCCCCTTCCCAACCCGGAGATGGCACTCCACCCTTTTCCGGGAGAGAACCATGGACTCGGACTTGGAGTGCTGATTCTCATCCCAGTCGCTTCACGAACCGATCCAGTGAGAGCTGAGGATCCTGGCCAGATGAAGCCATAAGGACTACATCATCTGCAAAAAGCAGAGACCTAATCCTGCAGCCACCAAACCGGATCAACTCAACGCACTGCCTGCACCTAGAAATTCTGTCCATAAAAGTTATGAACAGAATCGGTGACAAAAGGCAGCCCTGGTGTAGTCCAACCCTCACTGGAAACGTGTCCGACTTACTGCCGGCAATGCGGACCAAGCTCTGACACTGATCGTACAGGGAGCTGACCGTCACAATCACACAGTTCGATACCCCATACTCTTTGAGCACTCCCCACAGGACTTCCCGAGGGACACGGTCGAATACTTTCTCCAAGTCAGGACCCGTCCCCCCCACCCGAAGGTGGAAGGAAGCTACCCTCTCGTCCACCGGGTTGAACTCCAACGTGCAGGCTTTGTAATTGCTGCCAAAAGGTGCATCAGCCATGTGTAGAGTAAAAGGTGTGAATACTTATTTCTTAGTTTCTTATTTTCGATAAATTTCAAAAAGTTCTTAAAATGTTTCACATTGGAATGTCATACTTTCTGAGTGCACTGTAATTTGGTGTTGAACAGAACCGGAGAGAGGATGTTATAGAGACTGTTACCTGTTTTGTGTGCACGATGAAATTCATTTTGTTCTCACCGCTGTGTATTTGGAAATACTGGTCGGCCTGTCCCAGTTGCCACATGAATGTGCCGTACTCTAAACTGATGAGAAGCGCCTGTGGGTTCATGGACGAAACAATATTGACCACCCCAAATAAAAAGTCCAAACTAACAACCTCAATTGAGATGACAAGACACCTTGGTCTCCATATTCATGAGGTGCAGGCCCTTTGTGTTGACGCCGACATAGACGCGGATGACTTTGTGGTTGCTGGCGCTGGCCTTGGTGTACACCTGACCTGTGAAGAAAGCTGCTCCGTAGGTGGGGATGTCCCAGCAGTTCTGCAGGAAGAGTCGCTGCAGGTGGTGCATCTCCTTGCTCACGCCCTCGCTGGTACTCAGTGCCTGGACAACAGATAGATTAAGGCTCAGAGCTTAAAAAAGAGGTCTTCTGATGAAAACCTACTTTGTACTCATGGAGAATCCTGTTGGTCCAGTGGTACGCTTTGCTTTTCACCTTTAATATCGGCACAATGGACTTCAGGTTTTCCTCACTGTTAGGAAACGGCACTTTACTAAAAAGCAGTGCTACTGTGACAGCAACAATTGTACAAATGGAGTTTCCGTACTTGAGGAAGCCCTGCTTATGTTTCTTGCTCTCGTAGTTGCCATAGATGATCTGCAGCAGGAAGCTAGCCAGCGTGATCAGTTTGCTGTCCGGCGCCGGAAAGAAGCCCTTCAGGAGTGAGTGGCGAGCCTCGTCGAAGAGTATGAGGATGGCCAGCGGATCCTCCACCTGGGACAGGAAGGTGAAATGCAGGATTTGCAGCTGGAACAGCTTCCGCTCTGCTGGTGTTTCCTAAATGGCTACCACAATATCATTTAAAGAATGACAGGGCCCCTTCCTGCTCCATCACTGTTAAGGATAAGTGACTGTTCGCTGTTGCAAAAAAGCTAAGTATCGTTCTGTGTGCTTCTAATTCTTTTACAGCTTTCTTTACTCCTTCCCAAACATACTTAGTAGGCTTATTTAACTTGCAAATCACCTGATCTTTGTGTCACCGCCCCGCTCTCAGCTAGCTAGCTGCTAAGCTAACGAAGCTAGTGCAGAGAAGGCGGCGTCGGTATGAAGGAATCTGCTCCCTGCTCTTCGTGCACCATTCTCATGGATAGGTTGGCTCTGCAAGAGGGCCGTGTCTGCCAGTTAGAGCAGAGTAATCTTGTAACTTTAGATGTTGCGGACACATCTGTTAGCGTTAGCTCTAGCAAGCTAACCAGCCCAGCTTATAGCAGCCCTAAGCGGCCTGTAAGCAACAGTGAACCAGTTGAGACGCATAATAGATTAAGCCCTTTAGCTAGTCCTACACCCCAATCAACTAGGCACCACACTTTAGTCATAGGGAACTCCATTACCCGAAACATAAAGCTTAGCAAACCAGCCACAATTAAGTGTATTCCCGGGGCCACAGCACCTGATATTGAAGTTAATCTTAGGGAGCTAACTCGCAATAGGCCAGGTAAACACGTACAACAAGCTAATTTCTTCAAACTTATGATTAAAATTCAAAAAAATTATTCTGGCAAATCTAGAAAATCTATAGAATCAAATTTAAATCTTATTTCAAAAGTGGTTTTTAACCTATATAAAACATGTAATCAAAATTCTAAAATTATTCTTATTCAAGAAAAATTACTAATGATGTTCCATAAATTATTTTTTTGATTTTTTTCAAAAACATTCGAATCAGCCAGTTTTTTTCCTAATTTTTTTTCGGTTGAATTTTGAATTTTAAAGAGTCGAAATTGAAGATAATCTATGTTTCAAGATTTTATTTTATTTTTTTTTTCGGGTTTTCTCCTCTTAAACCGTTCAATCAAGTGTTTTTTTCATAATTTATTCTCTACAAAAAAGCTTCCGTAAAAGAAATGAAAAAATGTACGACGGAATGACAGACAGAAACACCCATTTTTTATATATATATACCTACACACAGTATATATATAGATTTGTTTATTAAAGGTAAATTTAGCAAATTGGCTATTTCTGGCAATTTATTTAGGTGTGTATCAAACTGGTAGCCCTTCGCATTAATCAGTACCCAAGAAGTAGCTCTTGGTTTCAAAAAGGTTGGGACCCCTGTCCTACGGTGTGTAAATGGGATAAAACAAACATGTTTACTTGACCCACTTCCTGGGAAACTTATCAAGGAACTGTTTGTAATATTAGGACCATCCATCCATCCATCTTCTATCGCTTTTCCCTTTTGGGGTTGCGGGGGGTGCGGGACCATCAGTGCTAAATATTATTAACTTATCACTTTCCTCTGGCACTGTTCCCCTAGCATTTAAAAAATAAGTTATATATCCTCTGCTCAAAAGACCTAACCTCAATCCTGACATCATGATAAACTACCACCTTCCGTTTATTTCGAAAATCCTCCAAAAAATTGTTGCACAACAACTAAATGAACACCTAGCATCTAACAATCTCTGTGAACCCTTTCAATCCGGTTTCAGGGCAAATCACTAAATGGTGACAGCCCTCGCAAAAATGACTAATGATCTATTGTTAACTATGGATGCTGATGCGTCATCCATGTTGCTGCTTCTTGATCTTAGCGCTGATTTCGATACCGTCGATCATAATATTTTATTTGAGCATATGGGGACGTCTCTGCGCTGCTGACCTGTGTCCACTTAAGGTGATGCTGGCCCCACTATGGACTGGACTCTCACACTATTATGTTACTGTACATTCAATCAATCAATCAATGTTTATTTATATAGCCCCAAATCACAAATGTCTCAAAGGACTGTACAAACCATTGAGTTTTTTCTTGCCCTGATGTGGGATCTGAGCAGAGGATATTGGTGTGGCTTGTGCAGCCCTTTGAAACACTGATTTGATTTAGGGCTATACAAGTAAACTTTGATTGATTCAAGGATAATCGCAGCAAATTTTCGTCGACATAGTCACTGTTTGCTGCGGCGAGCAGAACTGGTCTTATCTTAACATAATGGTTTTATCCAAGGTGGGAGAAATGTTTGAGAATTTAGTTTGAATTAAATAACTGTTAATTGGGTCCAAAACATGCATTTAATTGAATACTGAATCAAATTCTGCTAAGACCACTTATTTAGCCAGGGATGGATGCCCCTCCCCTGCAAACAGTTGTTCAAAAATGTCTTGCTAAGATGAAGAATGAAGAGTCATGAGATAATTATTTTAAATGCAAATAGGGATGGGTACTGTTCAAATTTGAACTGATAGTAAATGAGAATCGATACCGGTACTCAACAGTTCCAAATGTTGGTGTTTTTGTGTGTGTCAAAATATATTGTTTTTGATGATAAAATCACATTTTTATTGCAAACATTCAAAAATGAGCCTATTATGATAACTGCTGTCCAGTTGTTATTTCTTGTTTAATTTTGACAGAAAATGGATGGATCTCTGAGTCTCCGTTACAGTTGCAAGTCCAAGACGTTAGATGGCAGTCATCAATTCTTAATGATGTGTTGGCCAATCAGTTCAGTCTTGCTGGATCTAATTTTGGTTGCTTCCTAAAAAGTGTTAAAAACTGTAAGTATTAAGTTATTATTACGCACAACCTGTTTGAATGTAGCCAGCATCTTATTTGTAGTTTTCGTTAACAAATTTGGAGGTATAAAAATCGCCATTTAAAATCACTAATGCTCACCAATAAATTGTCGATAGCAAAGCCAATGGGTATTAGCGTTAAGCTGTCACATTTTTAGAAAAGTTGCGCCTTATCTTACTTGCGTTGGAGTGCTTTTTGTCACTTTTTTTGTTAGCATTTCTTATCATTACCTTGAGGTGTTTTGGCTGAGTCTGCTCTCAGTGCTGCTAAAGTGATCGCCGAGTGCCAAAGCGCGAAGATCAACCGGCCGTGACGTCACGCGCAACCAAGGTACTAGAACATAACACCGTTGGATTTAGTGGAGCGGAGGGGCTCAGCGGGTAGAGTGGCCACCCAGAAACTTGAGAGTTCCTGGTTTCATTCCAGCTTCTGCCATCTTATCACTGCCGTTGTGTCCTTGAACAGGACACTTCACCCACCTTGCTCCCAGTGCCACCTTTACGTGAATCGGTGCAAGGTAGTACTGGCAGGATTTGGTCGGTACCCATCCCTAAATGAAAGTTACCTTTTTCTCAATTTCTAGAGGCAGGCGAACATCCCGCCGGAGGAAGAGTTGGGGCGTCTCTCTCTGAGGGTCCAGCACCGTCAGATCCGTCACTATCTCAGTCCAGATGCGCAGGTGCTGCAGGGGCTTGTGATACGGCTTCAACTGCAGGTCTGTGTGCATGTTTGATATCAGCGACACAGCCATTCCGACGCATCAAAGTTAAAATAAAAAAATAGCGTGACTCACGGAGGTTCTCCGAGCAGATCCAGATGGTGAAGTACTGCTGAGTGTCCTGGGAAAGACGCATGCCCTCCATGATCTGCTGCACCGTGGTGTTATTGCCGTGCTTCAGCTCCACGGAGCGATACGAGCCGTCCATGCGGTAGATGCGCACCTTCTCGTACTGTACGGTCCAAACCAAAAATACTTTCAACTTTCCAGTGAACCTACTACAGGAAGCGCCTTGCTGTGGTGGGTTACAAACTCCAGTGTTACTCACAGGTTTGCTGCTGGCCTGCTGCAAAAGCTTCACCGTCTCCTCCCATTCGTTCTGTTTGTTCTCCTGGCACACTTGCATTGGCGATCGCTTCTGCTGGTCTTCAATGTGCTAATTCAATATAACGAGAGGTTACATAAGTTACAACTTAATGTACACTACCTTGATTAGAATTTATCCTCACTATTTGGACATACAAAAAAAACCCAAAGCTCTTATTAAGATGGACAGTTGGGAATACCATCAGCAAAAACATGGCAGGTAACTCCTAATTAGGGTTTTCATGATACCAACATTTCTGTAGTCGATATCGATACTTACAAACTCTCCCGAACTTAGATACAATAAAGAAAAATACTGAAGTCATGTACTTTTAAATTCACTTCTTAGTTAAAACTAGGGATGATGTTCGAAAACCAGTTCTCCAATTGTTGGATAGGAAAAGAACCAATTCCATGGATTCAAATCCCGTTTCGAGAAACGGTTCATGTTATCAAAGATTTGGTTCTTTATTTGAATCCGGTGTCAAGAGGAAATGACGCAGCTCAGTCATTCGGCGGCAGATACAGAAGCAGCAACAACAATGGACCTGAAAAAACGCTCCTAGGCATGGCTTCACTTTAGTAAGAAATACGACGAGAAAATGCCTATCTGCAATTATTGCCAGGCTTCGCTTTCCTGTAAAGGGAGCAGTACAACAAACATGTTAAAACATGTTCAGGCCGTACATAACCTGAAGGTTAGAGAAACGTGTTGTCTTCGACACATGGAGAAGCAGTGACAGATGACGAAGCACGCCCCTCTTCCTCTGCTTCAACCGGCAGTCCCACTGATAATGCCGGTGAGTAACTAATGTTAACGGCTGCCGGTTCATTTCCATATATGCTCACTTGTAGCCTTCAGGTTAAAAAAACGTTACCTCTTATTACAACCAGGACTGCAATAATGTTAGCTAGACTAACTTCAGTGGCTAACGGTAACGTTAGCCTTTTTGTTTTTTGTCTGATAACATAAACAGTATCTTGTAGCCTACACCACTTCAGAGTTTGCAGGTCTGTCTAATAAACTAGTGCTTGCAAGATGTGAATTAAGATAATGTTAATGTTATCTTATTTGAGATGATTACATTCATGACAGCCAGAGTGACAAGGGCAGTGTTTGCTCTGTTTATTTTATTATTTTTTTAAATAAAATAAAATGTGAGCTTTTGTTAAACCAAGTATTGTGTTTTTTTTTCATATATAACAACCGATCTGGATTTGATAAGGAATCGGTTCGATAAGAGGATTCGATAATGGCATCGAAATCGATAATTTCTTAAACATAATCCCTTTAAAACGGTTTCAAGGTGACAAGAGTTTAAGATCACTGTGCTTTTTGCACAGAATTCAAATTGCACTATCAGCTGCCAAGAGGTTACAATACATTAAAAAAGAACAGTGGCTTATAGCCTCACACTGTTGCAAAATAAACAATACTGTGCTTATAAATATGATCATAAATAAGTCAACTATTTTACATTCTAAAAAGAACAGCCTTGGCCTGGAGCTTTCAAGTATATTAAACAAAACATACTGTTCTTAACATTCTTTCATTATAGCGGTAGTGTGACGTCATTATGTAATTTGTAATGAAATAAGTTAATTAAAAGGTTAACATATTCATAGACAAACGTGTTTATTCGTTATGACTATCAACAGTTCTGTCTTTTTTCATTACGCCTTTCATTTTAGCTCTATTTTTCCTTTTGTTTTTTTTATTTATACAATGTGCGACTGGCTCATTAAAAAAAGATCCTGCTTTCCTGGTTAAATAAATAAAGCAGTGTCTCTAAGTTGTGTTTTCTTAGCACTTATAGATGTGATAAAGGTTGGTTTGCAAGTTTCTATAAGTTTTCTCCAATCCTGGACTTGTGGTGGCGGAGCTCAGCTTTTACTTATGCAAAGAATGCTTCCATGACCGCTCTTGTTTGATTACCAAATGACGCAAGGTACACCTCTCTCTCACTTTTAATATGTCCCTTTACTCGCCAAATAGAGCGACAAAATCTCTAAAGACAATTTCTGCTACATCTTATTCTTTGGCAAACAAGGCACGTATGAGGTGTGTTAAGTGGAGTTTTGCCACACGTTCAATCTAATTTTATGAGCATAGGTGTGACTGGCATAGTATAATACACTAGGGCAGGACGATTATGGCAAAAATAATAATCACGATTATTTCAATTGATATTGTAATTATGATTAATAACACAAATATTCATTAATTTTAAAAACATGAGTATTTATTGTAACACAAACGCAACTGTAACTATAATTTAGAAGAAGAACTGATATAAATTAATAACAAAAAATCACAAGTAAAATAATAAAAGTAATAACAATAAGTATAAATAACAGTAGCAATTAGGGGTGTGGGAAAAAAATCGAATCAAATACGTTGTGCGATTCAGAATTGATTCTCTCTTTTCTTTTTTTTTAAAATTGTTATCAATCCAACAAACCACTACACAGCAATTCCATAACAATGCAATCCAATTCCAAAACCAAACAGGACCCAGCAACGCTCAGAACTGCAATAAACAGATCAATTGAGGAGACACAAACACGACACAGAACAAACCAAAAGTAGTGAAACAAAAATGAATATTATCAACAACAGTATCAATATTAGTTATAATTTCACCATTGCAGTGATTAAGAATCCCTCACTGACATTATCAGATATTTATAAAAATAATAAAAAGGAACAATAGTGTCACAGTGTCTTACACTTGCATCGCATCTCATAAGCTTGACAACACACTGTGTCCAATATTTTCACGAAGATAAAATAAGTCATATTTTTGGTTCGTTTAATAGTTAAAACAAATTTACATTATTGCAATCAGTTGATAAAACATTGTCCTGTACAATTATAAAAGCCTTTTTTTTTTTTTTTTTAGATCTACTACTCTGCTTGCATGTCAGCAGACTGGGGTAGATCCTGCTGAAATCCTATGTATTGAATGAATACAGAATTGTTTTGAATCAAAAAATATCGTTTTTGAATCGAGAATAGCGTTGAATCGAAAAAAATCGATATATTATCGAATCATGACCCCAAGAATCTATATTGAATCGAATCGTGGGACCCCCAAAGATTCGCAGCAATGTGAAAAACAAAAATATGTTTTTCCAGTCAAAACTTTTTTTTTATTAATTTTTTTATCTTTTACTCTCATTTTACTACCAATAGACTATGTGCTTTTTGTGTCATGAATGACATTTAATAAAATTGGCCAAAGCGTGTGACTGTGAGTGTGAATGTTGTCTGTCTATCCGTGTTGGCCGTGCGATGAGATGGCGACTTGTCCGAATGCACCTTGTATAGGCTCCAGCACCCCCCGAGACCCCAAAGTGACAAGCGGTAGAAAATGGATGAATGGATGGATGAATGAAAAATATTGGTTAATTAACCGCAAACAAACTCACATTTTTTGATTGATTTTTTTTTTTATAGATTGATTGAAACTTTTATTAGTAGATTGTACAGTACAGTACATAATCCATACAATTGACCACTAAATGGTAACACCCGAAAAAGTTTTTCAACTTGTTTAAGTCAGGGTCCACGTAAATCAATTCATGGTAGATGCAATACATTGTTCAACAAATTTTCCAGTATTTTAGGTCCAAGCATAATAATTTCATGAATGATAAAGTGTTTTAAGTATGCTTGTGTAAGGTACTTTTATTCCATCTTTCATTGTTTTCATTCACACTTATGTTATTCTGCACCGTTTTTCATCTATTTATTCTTATAATTCCTTTTCCGCTCCGTTTTTTTGTGATCTGTAACCCCGAAACTGTTTATCCAATTGACCCTGTTCGAGTGACAAAATGTTCAGCGCTTAAAGGACATGCGGGCTCTTTTAACAAACTTTCCCCCAAAATACGTCTAACAGGGCTGCACTCTTCAGCCACGAGAAAAATCCTGTATTTAACCAGGTGCTTTCTCAGATTGGAAGTATTCCCGCCACTTGTCTTGATTTTTAAGTCATAAATACAGCGTAATCTGCATCAACATCGCATTTGGAAAAGATGAGCCACACTTGAGAGTGTTTTCTATTTGGCATGGTTGGGTTGTTGTCACGAAACATTGATGGGTTGCACGATTCCTAAAACAATGTTTGCTTCGAAATGTCTGCTCAAGTGCTAGCAAGTACTCGCCACTCGTAAGTGCTAATTTAAACAGATGTGACATCACGCCAACCCAGGCATCGAAACATGGCACCGCTGGATCTTTGTGAATCGGTGCCCGGTAGTCCCAGCTGGTTTTGGTCGGTGCCAAAAAGGTACCAGATCCAGTGCCCACCCCTAGTGATAAAGCATGATCGTAATGTTAGACATTTTAATTTTGCAAATGCAGTTAAACCAGATGTATAGCGTAGCGCTTTTATTTTGAAACCGGGAAAGTGTGTGATTTGTTTGAGAAAGTGTCTTGACATTTTGGTGTTGGATCGACTGTTTGCAATACAAAAGTCTCTATGTGACCTCCTGCCGACCGTCTTGCATGTCTGTTAAACTTTTATGTCATCTTACTTACTAAATCAGTCACATTAATCTAAACGTTATGTCATCACTGCACCTTAACCGTAATCTGAAGACGGAAGTAAAGCACGCATGCAGCAGCCGTTTAGTGCAGGGACGTCGCCTCTTCTCACAGCGAAAAAGTCCTTTCTTGTCAGGAGAACAACATGCCATGGCTTTAAACCTGATATTTCGATAAGGTAGACAACTTTCCTGTGTCCAATTCTGCTCGTTTGTGGCTTATGAATAACAAGTGAACTGCAGCCAAGTTCCCCTGCTACGGCACTCCCCGGGGGTCAAAATGGACACGTGTGCGTTAATCGCTCGTTAAAAAAAATGTGTGCAGTTATTGAAATTCATAGTTAATGCGTTATCGCGTTAATCAAAAGTCAGTATGAGGGAGTTGTTTCTCATGTTTCAAGCAAACCGCATAGGATTGTTAGCCTGTCATTAATGTGTCCCCGAAAACTGAACACAAGCGAAAAAATAAATAGTTGAGTCAGGAAGAAAGTGAAAAAGAAGATAGATATGCATGGTGACTTGGGGAAATTAGTGCTGTGCTTTGTTTGAAAAGATAGTCGCGACAATATTACGTAAAACTTTAGAAGAGGTGCGTAACTGATTAACCCCAAGTTAAAATAATTGTAACTTATGACAAAATGTGTATACGGGCTCAGATGAGTCAGAAAATCAGTTTTCATCAAAAGACCATGACTAAATTAAAAACTGCTGTCAATATTAACACTGGTATGAAGTACAGTATGATAAAAAGCCGAGTTACAGTGCATACCAGCGACCAAGTACATTCAATCCCATTGAATTGTGTTTAAGGGTGAGGGCGATTGTGGCGCTCTGCCCCAAGTAAATGAACGACCACGAAATACTGGAAATGTTTTAACATTAAGGATAAGTAACCAACCACATTAATTGTAATCCAACATAACAAAATATCACATTTCCTACCCGATCAATTTCAGGGTGTTGCAGCAAGAGTTGCACAATCTCAGCATGCCCTCCCCTGGCAGCAAAGTGCAGAGGGGAGCTGAGCTGTCCATTCAGCAGGTTTGGATTACATTTGCCTTTATCCAGCAAGAGTTTGGTCGCCTCAACTTTGCCGTGCCTAAACAGGGGAACGCTCCGAAAGTGTCAACAAAAAATTCAGTGAATTTTTAGGAAAGGCT
Source organism: Nerophis ophidion (assembly GCF_033978795.1). NCBI lineage: Eukaryota > Metazoa > Chordata > Actinopteri > Syngnathiformes > Syngnathidae > Nerophis > Nerophis ophidion. The sequence goes on along the minus strand of NC_084614.1, from coordinate 23,818,598 downwards.
TTTGTCAAGTCTCACCAGCAGGCATAGTGGACAGGGGCCCAGTGGTCGCTGTCCAGCTGCTTGACTGAGAAACCGCTGTCTAAAAGCTTGGAGAGGAGCTCTGTGTCTCCTTCGCAAGCACTGCGGTGGAGTGGGAAGTCTTCCACCCACTGACGCTCCCTGTGAAGACACGGGAACATGAGTAAAGACACTCTTACGTTGAAAAATGTTGTCCTCACTTGTCTTCTGCTGTGCAGTTGGCGCCATGTTGCCACTTCTCTCTGGTCGGGATCTGGATTTTGGAGTAGTCTGGTGCTCCGAGCCCAAAATATGGGTTGATGATAACTTTGTCCACCTGCAGACATACCATTTGTATAGTAAGTTGCTTCTGGGAGTAGACGTGGCTCAACCTTGTCTCACCCGGTTAGTGTACTGCAGATCAGAGCCATAAAGGGGATTCAGGACACACATGTCCGCCTTCTCGAGGGACATCATCCTGCTCTTGATCTCTAGTGCCGTGTACCCCATGTATAAGCCCTCATCGCTGAGTTTGCCCTCGCTGCCGTATGCTGGGTTGCTGACGTTGGTCTTCACACGCTCCACGGGGGCTGGTCGGAACAAGGCAGGGATAGCGTGTGGCACGCTGTGCTGTTCAGCTAACCACCTGTAGAAAGATCAGAATTAAGCCAAAATATGTTGGATAACATGGTCAAAAGTAATGGCAACATTTTAAATACACCACTAAAATAATCAAGATAATTCAAGACCAAGTAGTTTTAGGGCCAAAGAATTGTGCTGTGTATATGTAACAATTTTAAACAGGAAAAGAAAGTCGTTACATTTTGGTGCAGTTCTGGATAAAGGTTTGAGGGATTAAGATGTATTTGTTTGCCCATAAATTACAGTCGAATGAGTCAGTAACCCACTAGAACGTGCAAATGTGTGCAGTATTTGGCAAACATTATTATTGTCAGTGGTCACCAAAAACCAAAGCTATATATATATATATATATATATATATACATATATATATATATATAGACATACACACACACACACCAGTGACGTGGGGGCAGGAGAGGCGGTGCCTCACCTGTGATCATGCAAAGAAATAAAATATATAATGATAAAATTAAAATTATTGTAATTGTTACTTTTTAATTTTCATTTACCTTCACCAATTTGGATTATTTTTTCTTCGAAAATCGCTGAATTTTCGCAATCCCTCGTAAACTTCTCTGTCTGCCGTGCAGCTAGAGCGCGTTCTTGTCTGGTGTGTTGCAGAGCGTTCAAAACAGCAGAGAAAAAAGCCTGAGGTGAGGCAAACAGTTCTCGTGTCTCACGATAGGGGCGCTCATGATCAGAGACATATGGTGGCGCAAGCGAGTCAAGTGCCGCAGCAAGCAACATGTTTTGTGTGTTGGTTGAGCCATCAAAACGGCAGAGAAAAAAGTCTTAGGTGAGGCAAACAGTTCTCGTACCTCATGATAGGGGCTGGGTGCTCATGATCCCAGACATATGGTGGCCTCAGCAGGTAAGTGCCGCAGCGACTTATTTTTGCCGTCTCGTGGACCCCGACTTTCAACATGGATCACTACATTTCCGCACTTAAACAATTTTCTAAAGTGGACTTTTAAGCGAAGCAGGAGATAATTACTAAAGGAAGACCAACGCCGGAGCTGAAGGGTTTGTTTCAATCAGCAGGACGGAAAGTTACTCGCTCTTTCCAAATGGAGTGTTATACATGAAAAGACTGGCTTTGTGGATGTTCTACAAGAAATCGCCTTTTCTGCTTTCCTTGCCTTCTTTTTTCAACCTGTGGAACTGTGTGGACTCAAATGGGATTTTGTGACCTAAAGAGTTTGCAAAGAAGCCTCACCAAACATGAGCGGTCAGCCGCTCATATTCAAAGTAAATGGTAAATGGTTGTACTTGTATAGCGCTTTTCTACCCCTTTTTAAGGAGCCCAAAGCGCTTTGACAGTATTTCCACATTCACCCATTCACACACTGATGGCGGGAGCTGCCATGCATTGCGCTAACCAGGACCCATCAGGAGCAAGGGTGAAGTGTCTTGCCCAAGGACACAACAGACTTGACTAGGATGGTAGAAGGTGGGGATTGAACCAGTAACCCTCAGATTGCTGGCACAGCCACTCTACCAACTTCGCCACGCTAGATTGCACTAAAAACGTTTGGGATGACGAGGACAGACTTGGCTTTGGATGAACAGCGGCGACTCAACATCAGTGTCCACAATGCTAAGGTAAAAGAGAACCGAGAGATTTGAAAAGATGTCATCAATGCGACCTGCTTCCTCGCCAAACAGCAGCTTGTATTTCGTGGAAATGATGAGAGTAGGAGCTCTGCTAATCGCGGCAACTATGTTGAACTCTTTTAAGACTTTTAGAACTGAAGGAAGTAAAGGAGGACTTTTACCAGAAAGTGACGGGTATTTTTATCCAGAAGGACCGGGAAATGGACTTCATTTATAAAGGTAAGACGGCAATGCCATTACTTTTGTTTCGTTTTTAATGAAAGGCACATTTTGTGGGCGACATTTTGCATGTGTAGAGAATGCAGAAATGAAACATAACCCGTAAACTGCTGCCAATCAAATGGCAAATAATCTACGCAGAGCACATACTGTATATTTGTAAATCTGATTCTGATTACGTCAGTGCCTCACCAGCTATAAACCTCACCGCACGTCACTGATACATACACACACATATATATATTTATATATATATATATACGCACACACACTTACATATATACATATACATATATATATATATATCAAACTGCGCCCAAGACCCAACCTCCGGGCTGATGATGTAGTCCTGAAGAATTTGGAGGTAATCCTCCTTTTTCATTGTCCCATTTACTCTCTGTAAATCACCAGTTCCATTGGCAGCAATACAGGCCCAGAGCATATTACTACCACCACCACACTTGACAGTAGGGATGGTGTTCCTGTGATTAAAGGCTTCATATTTTCTCCTCCTAACATATTGCTGGGTATTGTAGCCAATCAGCTTAATATTTGTTTCATCTGACCACAGAACTTTCCTCTATTCTTTAAACAGTCTGATGAGAATGTTTAAGAACACTCGGGTTGGCGCCCAGGAAGGATTGAATATTTCCAATTTTAGGGTGACATTCAAACAAATACTTTATTATTGAACCATTCCACTTCTGGGATCTACTGGACATCCCAGGGTGGTAGTCAGGAAGTTTTCACTGATTTTGATAAAAGATTTTAGAATAAGAGCCACTCTGGAATCCCCAAATGTGAATATTTTATACAATTTTGAAGCTACACAAAAAATGTATCTCTATCTCTATCTAATCCTCTATTATTATTCAAAAGTTCCACTTTTAGGATGTACTACAAAATCCCAGTGTGGTACCCAGGAAGTTTCCACTGAATTTGATGTAGGATTTGAAAATAACTGCCCCTTTGAAATAGGCACATTTGATTAATATGTCGTCCGATTTATGAGCAACATAAAACAATAATCCATTTATTATCATTCAACCATTCCACTTCTAGGATGTATAGTACTAGATAATTCCAGGATGGCGCCCAGGAACTATGGAGTATTTCAAAATAAAATTTTAAATCCACATACGCAACTTATTTCATTAACTATCAGTACTTTTCCATGCACAAAAATTTGTCTGATTTCTCAAATTATTTGGTTTCTTCTATTTTCACAGCTACATGTGAAGTCCCTGTTTCCATGCTCTCTCTAAAGCAGTGGTTCTCAAATGGGGCTACGCGTACCCCTGGGGGTACTTGAAGGTATGCCAAGGGGTACGTGAGATTTTTCAAAAATATTCTAAAAATAGCAACAATTCAAAAATTCTTTATAAATACATTTATTGAATAATACTTCAACAAAATATGAATGTAAGTTCATAAACTGTGAAAAGAAATACAACAATCCAATATTCAGTGTTGACAGCTAGATTTTTTTGTGGACATGTTCCATAAATATTGATGTTAAAGATTTCTTTTTTTGTGAAGAAATGTTTAGAAGTTCATGAATCCAGATGGATCTCTATTACAATCCCCAAAGAGGGCACTTTAAGTTGATGATTGCCCTAAATGTGTAGAAATCTTTATTCATAATTGAATCACTTGTTTATTTTTCAACAAGTTTTTAGTTATTTTTATATCTTTTTTTCCAAATAGTTCAAGAAAGACCACTACACATGAGCAATATTTTGCACTGTTATACAATTTAATAAATCAGAAACCGATGACATAGTGCTGTATTTTACTTCTTTATCTCTTTTTTTCCCAACCAAAAATGCTTTGCTCTGATTAGGGGGTACTTGAATTAAAAAAAATGTTTACAGGGGATACATCACTGAAAAAAGGCTGAGAACCACTGCTCTAAAGCGACTGTTGGCCACTGTGTGCGTCTTAAACATAAGGGAGGATTGTGGTCGTTTCAGCTTGTTTAGCTACGTGGTATTACCAAAAAAACTAATTTCTGGAATTCTACACTCTAAATGGAAGAGCAAGTAGCTTTCAAGTTTAGGATTTAACTGATAACTGATTTACATGGCGATGGTGTTGTTTTAATTGTTGTATTTGGACTACACAAAAGTATAAACAACAATGTTGCTGTGGATGATCTGAATGAATTAAGATGCTGTCTTGAAGTCATGTGAATTAAAACTATTAATTATTGTCTACTATGTATCAATTTCAAGTTTTAGGGTCAATATGAGGCTGTTTCGGTTTTTCTCCACCAGTATGACCTCCGGCCAGGATGTGATGGCATCATGTCCCGTATTTTGTGTCTTCTTTGAAAACATCCAGACACTTATTAAACGGGTAGGTTTTTGAATTATATGTTAAAAATATGACTTATTTCAGTTTTTTTGTATTTACTTTGTATGCTATTTGGTGTAAACAGTTACCTCCCTGCCCACTGGCTTGTTACTTTTTGCTTGTGAATATTTACCAGTATTGTGAATATTGTGAAATGTAGCAAAAAGCAGCGTGTCTGTCCTCCTCGGAGATTGGATCAGTGATGGCGCCTACATGCCAGAAAAAAATGGTTTCCAATCAATTATCTAGGTGTGTTTTCATACGCCGAAAACAATCAGATAAAGATGTTTTCATTGGATTAAGAAATCGTCTTTTGAGCTGAAATATTTGAGAAATCAGACTAATATAGTGCATGGAAATGTATTGTATGATTTAAGAGTGAGAATAAAAATAAACTGTTACCATTGAATCGTTCCACCTCTGTCAGGTATAAACACATCACAGGGTGTCAAACAGGAAGTATCAATTCATGGGTAAACATGCGTTTGTAATCCATCCTCACTTGTCTAAGGCCAGGAGCATCCTGGAAGTGATAGAGCAGAAATTGACGCTGGTTTCGCTGCACACCCTCATGATGTCCTGCAGGCAGTAGAAGCATGGGCTGTTAGCGTTGTGAATGGGTTTGCTGTTATCTGTAAAAAAAAAAACAAATTATAACATGAGAAGAAACAAATAATCTGAGAGAAGTACTGCAGGGTGATTTAAATTTGTTGGGTTGATTAACCTTTTTTTAATATATTTTTATATTCCCCACAAATGTTCCACAAATTTAAACGTCTTTATAATAGGGCTGGGACGGTTTGTTGATATCATTGATGATGTAAATACGTCGACGTCATGTACCTTGAGTCGAGAAAGGTGGCTGTGCACGGAGAAAAAGATACCGTATTTTTCGGACTATAAGTCACATTTTTTTTTGTACTTTGGCCGGGGGTGAGACTTGGCCAAACAATTAAAAAAAAAATTAAAAAAAATTTAAAAAATGTTGTTTTTGGTTTGGCTGGGTCTGTGGAGAAGACTGCGACTTATAGTCCGAAAAATATGGTACCACTGTGTTCCAATCAATCAGCTATTGATCATTATTGGCCAATTTCTGTCAATGCCTTACAATACTGATCACAAAAAATGATCAGCTACCCTTAACTGTTTCACTATGTCCATACTCAATGCAGAGCCTGTCTAAGTTGATTTAATTAAAATTGCAGCAAAATAAACTACTTTTTTTTATTCTTGCTTTACGTTAGGAGCATTTGCATTTAGATAGCAGTTTCACACATTAATAACATAAAATGTGGATTGTTGCGATCATTGTTGTTGCGATTGTCAAAAACGTTTGGTGATATTTTTTTCTAAATGATTAAATGTTTCTGATATTCTGTACTAAGGCTGGGCGATATAGCCTCTTTTTAATATCAATATTTTTAGGCCATATCGCAATACACAATAAATAACTCGATATTTTGCCTTGGCCTTCAATTAACACTTGATACATATAGTCACAGTAGTATGATGATTCTATGTGTTTACATTAAAATATTCTTGTTCATACTGCATTAATATATGCTCATTTTAAACATTTATGCAGAGAAGCAAATCACAACTAAATCAATTGACCAAAACTGTATTTATTAAACAGTTATTAAGCAATGGCACAAAATCTGTACTTTACAAGTTTTACAGGCTAGTAGTAGTAGTTTATTTTGGACATGTTAAAAACAAAGCAAAATAAAAAATAATGAAAAAAGGAAATAATCTTGATAAAATTACAGTAAGGTTAGGTTTTTTTTCATATCCAAAAAGGAATGGGAAGAAGTGAAACATATTTACTTCCAACCCTTATTTATAAATCAAATCACAAGCTTTCTTATCATCATTATTATTGTGTACAATGATACATTTACCAATCGTCATAACATATATTATCAATAACCCTTTACCCACTTTAAACATTATTTTGCTTTAAATGTTATTCGTATCGTTTGTCGTTCCACAAGATCTTTACATTTCAATAGTTTTAAATGTAAGAAACATTTATTTGTGTGATCCCTTTATTCTGCCCTACAAATGACCTTTATTGCTTTCTTCTGCAGGGTGATGAATATATATAGTGTGCTTATATAATTATTGTCCCAAACTTCTGAAAAGTAGTGCAAGTTAATGGGATTCATACATCTGCATGAAAATGTCCTAACCTCTACCTATTTATTAATAAATGTGATACTCAGCCGATTAAACACTCTGCAATTGCAAACCATCAATCAAAACAGGTTATAAAAGAATATACTGTAGAGATGGTAATATTGTGTAGTCAATTGTAATTACAATGTGGGCTGTAGGGGGCAGTGGCAGGCATGCCTACAGTATTAAAACGAGCCATATGTAAGAATTGCATGTCATTAAATGGCCCTGATACATCAAAAGGCATTAATAAATCATGTTCTTTCCGAATACCTCTATAACTGATAACAGTAGTTCAGCTGGGATATGCTAATTTCAAAATTAGATTTACAGCCCCAAAATCTTGTTATTGTTTTCATTTTGATGCCCCGCCCTCCACAGTTTACCCAATTAGAAAGTCTGTGAATGTGTTACATCCAGGATGCCGGTTATGCACCGCCATCTGTGTCGAGCTACTGCCACTGTTAAAGTTACTAAACATGTCAGACCTTAATAAATCTAAAAGGCGTTGTTACGATTCTCAATTTATTCATGAGAAAGTCAGGAACAAAACAAGGATTTGTATCGGAGATGCCTTTGAAAGATGGAGATGATTGAAGGCGGAGAAGATTTTTTCATCTGAAGCCAAACTTGCTCATTTCCTCCTTGATAGGTAAGTAAGGCATTTACCTTTTCTTATTATAGAGTGGATATTAAAATGGCTGACTGAATTTGTGGGATTTTGTGATGTTTAGATGGTATTTTCACATACTTTGTGGTGGTGTTTGTATGTATATTCACCAGGATATTAAATAAATAACTCGCTCTGATCTCAACCACAATACCCTTGAATCTGTGTGGGCAGAAATCAAATTCACTAACGCTAAGCCGGTACTAATAGGGACTATATACAGACCCCCTAATCAGAGTGATTTCTATGGTGCCCTGGAGGAGTGCTTAGCTGGTGTAGAAAACATGGAGATTATTATAACTGGAGATCTGAACACAGATATTCAACGCAGAGATGCGCCTGTCTTCAAATCTTACAGCAAATTATGTAATCTGCATGCTCTTTCCCAGCTAATAACACTCCCCACACGGGTGTGTGTTTCCACCCAGTCAACCATAGATCTCATCCTCACATCGGACCGGCATAATATTAAAAATAGTGGGGTCATGATCTGTGGTCTTAGCGACCACTATATAACCTTCTGCACGCGCAAAATAAGTAAACCTAAAGCCAATGGCCACATAACAGCTCAATCCAGATCCCTTAAAAAATACAACAGTGATAATTTCAACCTCAAATTAGGTGAGTGGGACTGATCCCCTGTGCTCACGAGCAACCTGGTTGAGGTTGCTTGGGATGGCTTCAAAACAGCGTTCCTAGCTATACTAAATGATATGGCTCCCATGAGAACAGTCAGGATCAAAGCCCGCTCTGAACCATGGATCAATCCAGACCTATTAGCTGCCATAAAAGACAGGGACAGAAAATATTTTGAATACCAAAAGTGTAAAACCGAAGTAAATAAACAACCCAATAATAATAACCTCAAATCACTCCTTTCAACGCTCAAAAAGCAATGCAATAAATTAAGAAATAAAACAAACAACCTGACTAAATCCTTAAAAAAAAAATTATATCAATGACAAAATAGAGGAAAACACAAATAAGCCACGTGAGCTCTGGAAAATTCTCAACAACCAGCTTCCTGGATGCAGCCAGAAACTTAAAACCAGACTCACCAACATCAACATCAAGGAGGGTGACGTCCTCATTACAAACAAAATAGAGGTAGCAAGCAGACTTAACATCGTTTTCACCAACATAGCCACAACTCTCGTAAACAAGCTATCCCAACATTCTGGTCGCTTTGGTGTAGAACACATTAAAGCCTTCTACAGAAAGCTAGGAGTAGTCAACAACAATTTCAAATTAGAAATGGTCTCAGCTAACGAGGTGCTTAATAAATTGAGCGCGCTCCACCCAAACAAGGCCACCGGCCTTGACAATATCCCCTCCAGATTCCTCATGGACTCTGCCACCACCATTGCCCCAATAATCACTCATATAATAAACCTCTCAATCAAACAAGGCCAAGTACCCAAGGATTTCAAGATAGCAAGAGTAACCCCACTTTATAAAAAAGGAAGGAAATTAGAACCTGGTAACTACCGACCTGTTTCTATTCTCAGTTCCATTTCGAAAGTAATGGAGAAAATAGTTTATGAACAGGTTGATAGATACCTTGCTACTAATAAACTAATGTACAAATTCCACTGACACATGACTTCTCTATCTGACCGACCACATCAAACATGAGGTGGACGCGGGAAAATACTGCGGCATGGTCATGCTGGACATTCAGAAGGCCTTTGACACCGTTAACCACGCTATACTGTTGGATAAGCTCCGAGCAATCGGATTTGACGAAACTTCATCGAGCTGGATGCAATCTTACTTGGAGGGGAGGAAACAGGTGGTAGAGGTGAACGGCACCATGTCCCCTCCCCTCTCAGTAAGCTGTGGAGTCCCCCAAGGCAGTATACTAGGACCTTTACTGTTCCTAATATACGTAAATGACATGCCATTAGCATGCCACTGTGAATTGTTCCTGTATGCGGATGACTCGGCCCTGCTGGTATCTGGCAAGGACAAGTCACAGGTGGAACAAATCCTCAGTGCTGAACTCCTCAATATTTGCACCTGGCTCGCTGAAAACAAGCTATCCATACACTTAGGTAAAACGGAATCCATCCTATTTGGGCCCCATATCAAACTTAAGAAGGTCAGTGACTTCACAATGAAAGTGGGTGACATTATCACCAGGAAGGATGAGATCACCTACCTAGGTTCCATTCTAGAGGCTAATCTTTCCTGTGATAAAATGGCAACAAAGGTGATCAAAAAGGTCAACCAAAGAACGAGATTCCTCTACAGAATCTCCTCTCTGGTCAACAAAAGCACCTTGAGGATTCTAGCGGGAACTCTCATTCAACCCTTCTTCGATTACGCTTGCACCTCCTGGTACCCCAGCACCTCCAAAACCCTCAAATCTAGACTCCAAACATCCCAGAATAAGCTAATCCGGTTACTTTTAGACCTCCACCCCAGATCACACCTCAATCCAACCCACTTCTCCAAAGTGGGCTGGCTCAGGGTGGAGGACAGAGTAAAACAACTTGCACTGAGCCTAGTCTATAAAATCCGCTACACCTCCTTGATACCGAAGTACATGTCAAATTACTTCCTTAAATGACCGCCATAACCACAACACCAGGGGGAGCTCCACAAACCACGTTAAACCCAGATTTCGATCTAACAAAGGTCTTAACTCATTCTCTTTCTATGCCACATCAATGTGGAATGCACTCCCAACAGGTATAAAAGTAAGTGCATCTCTATATTCCTTCAAAACCGCTCTAAAACAACACCTCCAGGCAACTTCAACACTTTACTAATACCCTCCTCCATTCACATCCCATCTCCCCGGATTATAAACAACTCAAATGTACTTCTAATGTATATACTTGTTCTTATGCTATCTGAACTCACTATGTTCTCTGCTGGCTGTACATATCCTACTAAATAAGACCTACACTGTTTCAATGTCCACATTTCTCTGTTGATGCAATTGTTGATGACTAAAGTTCTGATATCAACCAAAGCTCCTCATCCCACCCCCCGGATTGTAAATAATGTAAATAATTCAATGTACATACTATGATGATTAACTTGTGTGATGACTGTATTATGTTGATAGTATATATTTGTACCATGAATTGATTACCGTGGACCCCGACTTAAACAAGTTGAAAAACTTATTCGGGTGTTACCATTTAGTGGTCAATTGTACGGAATATGTACTCTACTGTGCAATCTACTAATAAAAGTATCAATCAATCAAAGCTTGTAAATACAATTGGATATTGTTTATTGAATACAATAAAACACAATTAAGCATATTAAGTCAACTTGTTTTTCCACTATACTGGAACCAGCTTCAAAGTCAACCAGCCTCTCGGTCCATGGCCACATGTGTCTGCTACCAGGTGAGTGATGCATGAGTTATAATCTAGAATTTACTTTTAGCAAGTCTGAGATTAAGCAAAAGTAGCCGCCGGCTCAGTGTGTCAACAACAGCAGCGTAAACTAGCATTAGCTCACTGCTATCTATGTGCCACTAAATTAGGCTGTCTGCGTTAGCTCTTATAATAATAATATCACTCATATTTTGTCATGACATGTAAATGGAATATTGTTGGCGGTTTCTGGATGTTTTAGAGGGTTTTATAGGAGAACCCTTAATATGTCACCTCAATTGTAAGGTATTTCTTTACAATTTAAAATGCATAAAAAAAGACAAGCATATGTGTTCTTGTCTTACATAAGGATTGTGAATAAGATAAACAACTCTTTCCAATTTTAGCATATTTCCAGTATGACTGATCTGATGATATGGTCAGAGTGCAGAAACGCTCCCATCCTGACGTCATCCGACCTCGATTCTAAAGAAATTGCCGAAGATATGTAAAGCTAAATATTCAAAATGGCCGACTGAATTTGTGACATTTTGTGATGTTTGGACTGTACTTTCACATACTTTGCAGATTGTAAATACACTTGGACATGGTATAAAGTATAAATCCATTCATTTTCTACCGCTTTTCTCTTACCCTGAAACACAATGCATGTGTAACAAGGCAACTTGTTTTTTCATTCTACTGCTACTATCATAATTTGGACAAGATATACTGTATAAGTGGGAGGGGGGGTCCCAGCTCTCTCTCTTTTTCATCAGTTTGAGGTCATTTGCCTGGAGAATATTGAAGACCATTCGTCTAGTTCAGGTTTCCCCAAACTACGGACCGAGCGTCCAAAATCCAGCCCGCAGGAAGTCCCAAGTTAAAAAAAAATAAATACATTCTTGTTGTTGTTGTTGAATTATAATTTTTAAAAAAATTTGTCCTTTCTAATCCATTTTGTACCGCTTGTTACTCTCGGTGTCTCCTAGCCACTCAGGCGAATCATGTTGTCTAAAAATTCATTTTCCCATCGATAGCCAAATGTATTTAACCCAATGAGGCCCCACAGTAAAAAAGTTAAGGGACCCCTGGTCTAGTCTGCATATAAGTACTCACCTTTAACATTGACTGGCACCACAAACAGCGACGCCTCTTTGACTTTATTGTCGGCGTCCAAGGGAAATTTCTGCATGTGAACTACACGTTTACCTAAACAAGAAGGATAATTAAATTGGCAAAATAATGTGCCATTCATGTTTTTAATGTACTCACCAATGAAGCTTTGGTTGTTAGATAATGGCTTGATGGTTTCAGCAACATAATCTACAATGGATTTGGATTTGTCCCCTGATGCTTGGATTTTTGTCGTCAGGAGGACTTTCTTCCTTTTCTTTTCCTTGCCCTCCAAGGGCATTTCACTCAGAAGAATCTTGACGTGGCAAGCATACATGCATTTCTGGACCATTTCCTGGATTGTTGTAGCACATTCCCATCCCCTAACAGCCATTAAATGCCTACTGAAACCCACTACTGCCGACCACGCAGTCTAATAGTTTATATAACAATGATGAAATATTAACATTGCAACACATGCCAATACGGCCAGTTTTGTTTACTAAATTACAATTTGAAATTTCCCGCTGAATTTTTTGTTGAAAACGTCGCGGAATGATGACAAGTGTTTGTGACATTATTGGTTGGAGGGCAAATATTAGGCAAGCACCACTTACGGCTAAAAGTAGTCTCTTCATTGCGCAATTACACAGTATTTTGGACATCTGTGTTGCTGAATCTTTTGCAATTTGTTCAATTAATAATGGAGAAGTCAAAGTAGAAAGATGGATGTTGGAAGCTTTTAGCCTTTAGCCACACAAACACATGGTGTTTCCTTGTTTAAAATTCCCTGAGGTGAAGCTTTACTATGGATCAGAGCGGTCAAGCGAACATGGATCACGACTACATGTCAACCAGCAGTTTTCGGTGAGAAAATTGTGGAAATAAGTCGCCTCTTACCGGAGATCAGACGAGCAAGCTTCCTCCTGCAGCTGCGGGACTTCTCTCAGAGACTCTGGCGTCAAAACAACCGTGGCCACACCCCTCCGACTTTAAGGTACTCTTTAACTCACTAAAACACTAGCAACACAATAGGCAGATAAGGGATTTCCCAGAATTATCATATTATTAGTAAATGTGACTAAAAACATCTGGATTGCATGCCCTCGCCTTTTTTTTTCTTTTTTTCTAGGCCTTCACTCTAAATTTCCCCATCTATGAATCTTTCATCCTCGCTCAAATTAATGGTGAAATTGTCGCTTTCTCGGTCCGAATAGCTCTCGCTGCTGGAGGCTCAGATTATAAACAATGTGAGGATGTGAGGAGCTCTACAACCAGTGACGTCACGCGCACATCGTCTGCTACTTCCGGTAAAGGCAAAGCTTTTTTACTAGCGACATAAAGTTGCGAACATTATTGTCGATGTTCTCTACTAAATCCTTTCAGCAAAAATATGGCAATATCGCAAAATGATCAAGTATGACACATAGAATGGACCTGCTATCCCCGTATAAATAAGAAAATCTCATTTCAGTAGGCCTTTAAAGGCCTACTGAAACCCACTACTACCGACCACGCATTCTGATAATTTATATACAGTATCAATGATGAAATATTAACATTGCAACACATGCCAATACGGCCTTTGTAGTTTACTAAATTACAATTTTTAATTTCCCACGAGTTTCTTGTTGAAAACATCGCGGAATGATGACGTGTACGCGTGACGTCACGGACTGTAAGGAAATATTAGCGCTGCCCCACTAGCGGCTAAAAGTCGTCTGCTTTAACCGCATAATTACACAGTATTTTTGACATATGTGTTGCTGAATCTTTTGCAATTTGTTCATTTAATAATAGAGACTATAAAGAACAATGCTGTTGGTGGAAAGCGGTGGATTGCAACTGTTGTGAAGCAGAGCGGTCAAGCAAACATGTTTTCTCTATGTCAACCAGCATGTCTTTGGATGGGAAAATTTTGATATTAAGTCTTACCGGAGAAATCAGTGGATTATGGGACTTCCTCCTGTAGCTGTCAAAAAAGGCAACTGTGAGCTTGGCTCCTCGGCTTTTCTCTGAGACGCTGCGTGTTCACCGCAGCCATCCGAACTCGAGGTATGTCTTTAGAATCTCACTAAAACACTATTAAAACAATAAGCAGATAAGGGATCTTCCAGAATTATCCTAGTAAATGTGTCTAATTACATCTGAAACGCTCACACTGCCGCCGCCCGGAGCCGTCGCTTTCTTTTTTTGTTTTGTTTTTCCAGTCCTTCACTATCAATATCCTAATTCACAAATCTTTCATCCTCGCTCAAATTAATGGGGAAATTGTCGCTTTCTCGGTCCGAATTGCTCTTATTACTGGTGGCTCCCATTAAAAACAATGTGAATATGTGTGGAGCCCTGCAACTCGTGATGTCACGCGCAAATACTTCCGGTAAAGGTATGGCATTTCTATTAGCGACCAAAAGTTGAGAACTTTATCGTCAATGTTCTCTACTAAATCCTTCAGCAAACATATGGCAATATCGCGAAATGATCAAGTATGACACATAGAATGGACCGGCTATCCCCGTTTAAATAAGAAAATCTGATTTCAGTAGGCCTTTAAACACTGAGTTGCATGCATACCTCATAGGCTTTGGCTCGGTACTCCTTCGAGCTCAGGCTGACCTGACTCTTGGGCCGTAGGACAGCCACAAACACGTCCTCCAGGCTGTCCTCGTTGCCCATGGCGACGGCTCTCACTCAGTGCATACAAAAACTCCCGCACAAGGGCCAGATGCTTTGGAGAGACATGCCTGAGACGTGACAGGACTGAATTATACAGTATACATTTTTTTTAATGTTTTGGTTGCCACACAACTTTGAGCAAAAAAATAGGAATACTGTACTTTTTAGTTAGGATGCAGTACAGGTCTTCACCACTGCGTGCAAACTCAAATCACAATAATAAAGACGGTACGACATAAATACTGATCTGAGAGCTGGCAGTTTGGTCAACTTGATTTAACGTAGGAGATGAAAAATAGCGTTAAATTAACTTGAGGTTAGCTGAATTTCTGTAGGTAGCAGCTGCATTCTATTTAGTGAATTCATGATGGTCACGCCCCGGAAACTGAAACCCTCTGTTGTTCCAATATGTAGTTATAAAAGTACACTGACCGTGCTTCAAAATAACTAGTGAGCACAACATGAAATTATTTGAGCCACGTTTATATACTTTAACAATTTAAATAGCACAACAATGCGGTCCTAGCTCAGAATGCTACATCATGACATCGCCCGCTTGGCCAAGTCCTCAAACTCACCCAAAAAAAAAGCGAAGTGAATAATCTCCAACGCACCTTTTAACGTCTACTTTTCGGATTAAGCTGCCCTCTTCTGGGTGACAGTGTCCGTCCGAACAGGGTCCAGGTAGACTTCCACCGCGGTTATTTGAGTTTAAATCGCCGCAGGCCTGAGTTATGTGCACCGGCGAATAATATAAGAGTGGCGATACGTTCAAATGCAGCACAGCACGTAGGACAACGGACTACTCGTATTAGTGAGAGGATGGAGCAGGGATATTCAACTGGCGGCTCGAAAACCAAAAGTAGCACGTAAATAAGATCAAACCTAACATTAAGCTTAGTCCAACTTTGGGGAGAATAACATTTTTCCGTCATATTTTGAATTCATTGTTTGCAGCTGATCCCTAAAAACAACAGAGCTTGCCTGACTTATAAATGATCTCTGACTAGTGTAATAACCATACGTGCATTTCTGATTTTATTTATGACCCTGAAAGGCACCGGTGTCAAACTGAAGGCCTGGGGCCAGATCTGACCCACCACTTTATTTTATATATTTTACCATGAATTGATTAACGTGGACCGCGACTTAGTTGAAAAACTTATTTTGGGTGTTACCGTTTAGTGGTCAATTGTAAGGAATATGTACTGTACTGTGCAACCTACTAATAAAAGTTTCAACCAATCAATCAGAAAATGGCCCGTGAACGCCCGCAAATATGCATCAATAAAGTACTTTATCTTTTTTTACCAAGTATATTTGTTTTTTCCATTTTGACAGAAAAAGTATAGTACTGCATGAAATTGCATAACTTTTAAACTTTAATATTTTCCAATATTGCAACAAGTACTATACTATATTTAAAAAATAAATGTCTAAATAAAAAAAATAAAAAAAACTTAACATCTGTTTGACTTATGATTTCAAAGCAAGTTATCCATCAAATTATACACTGTAAAAATTACAATAGATTTTAGGGCAAAAATGTAGTGCTTTCTACAGTGTATTACTGTTATTTGAAAAAAAAACTACTTTTTTCATGTTAAAATTCTGTCAACTGAGCTGCCAGTTTTTTACTGTAAAATCTACAGATGTTTTTAAGGTGTATTACTGTAAATGGAAACATACTGCCACATTTTTAAAGGTAAAAAACTGGTAGCTCAGTTGCCAAGATTTAAAAAGGGTAACATTTATAGTAATATGTTGTAAAAACCAACCTTAAGTTTTACAGTAAAATTCAGGCAACTAAGCTGCCATTTTTTTACCGAAAATAAATCAGTAGTACTGTTTTTCCATTTATCGTAATTTATTGAAAAAAAAAACAAAAAACACTGGAGATTTTAATGCAATATTCTTTTGGACAGTTTTTAACTGTACAATCAACATATTTTTTTTACATACAACTATATATAATAATCAAATTCATAGGAAAATTCATATATTGCATACCTTTAGTCATCACTGTCACCGACGTCCCACTGGATGTGAGTTTTCCTTGCCCTTATGTGGGCCTACCGAGGATGTCGTAGTGGTTTGTGCAGCCCTTTGAGACATTAGTAATTTAGGGTTATATAAGTAAACGTTGATTGATTGATATTATTTGCTGTTACAAGCGAACCTTTGATGGCAGCCATAACTGGGATGTGGCCCCCAGAGAAAACAATTTCGACACCCCTGCTGTAAGGTATGCAGTGAGATAAAAAGACATCATAAATAAAAACTACATATGAGTCTTAAGAAAGGTAAGTAAGTGTGCACCCTGTTAGATTTCAGAATGTGTGTATGTTCTTGTAAGTCTGAAGTGTGACTTTAGCAATAGTAAAAACAGTCAGTCTGTCAACATGTTATTTATTCAGTAAACAAAAACATGCGACATCAGTAGCAGGTTCAAGCAACAATCTTTTGGTTATACATTTTATATTGGTCTAATCAATTAGATGATTTGTCTGTTTCTACTGGTCCACGGGGTGGTCTTGTTTTGCTGGTCCATTTTCAGGGGGCTGGATCTGGATTGTTGGGCTTGCACTGAGCGAGCACCTCCTGCATCTTGTCCTGAATCTCATGCACCTTGGCGGCCCATTTCTCCCGGACCTCCATCTCGTCATCCTGAGTAACCGCCGTGTAACCCATGAGGGCGATGAGGCCCATTTGGAAGAGGTGAGCAATGTGCGAACAGTGGTGCTCCATGATTTCTTGGTTGCTGTTGCAGTCCTCTTGGTATACCTTGAGCAGGGGTCTTCCGAACACAGAAGTCTTCACCACACCGCGGTAGTACACATTGAGGGCGGTTTCTGACTTGTCTCGCTCGTAGATCTCTTCAAAGTTCTTCATGTAACCCGAAGTGTTACCTGGATCTTCCTTTATCTGGGCCACCATGTTTTTAAAGGCCATGTACTGATGCTTGATGTACTCTTCGTATTTGCCGTAGGTCTCGTATACCTCGTGAATTTGGATCTGCCTTAAGCACTGTTTGTTCTGCTCCGAGATGCTCTCCAGTTTGGAGTGGATGACTTGGAAGTCCTTGTCCAACGCATGGCCCTCGTCGTCCACAAGGCCCTTGCGAGCCACACCTACCAGGGATGTGACTATCCCGAAAAGCGGGTCAATGGAGGAGGCAAAGGAGGACACCTTCTCCACGCAGCTCAAAACGGTAACAGCCGTTTTCTTGATCATTGCGGCATCTACCATGGCTGCGCTTCTTTTTTAGCCACTACCACTCAGTCAGTAAGTGATGCTGATCGAGACTAAAAAAGGAAAAGGGAAAATACAGGTATAAAAAATCCGATTCTTCAATAAATCTTTGTCACTAATGCACACATGTTCACAGGGTTTTAGCCAATGCACATATTTTATCAGAACCTTTAAGGCAGTGGTTCTCAACCTTTTTACAGTGATGTACCCCCTGTGAACATTTTTTTTAATTCAAATACCCCCTAATCAGAACAAAGCATTTTTGGTTGGAAAAAAAGAGATAAAGAAGTAAGATACAGCACTATGTCATCAGTTTCTGATTTATTAAGTTGTATAATTCTGTCTTGTTTTTTTTTTCTCTTTCTATCCCCTCCTGCTCTGGCCCGGATGCACCAAATGGTAATATAAATACATTTAATAAAGTCAAATTCAAATAAGGCAACAAGAGAAGTATCCTACAGTTCTCTTTTGTAAAGTAAATCTGAACAGCCGATATGGGCATCTACATCAACTATATGATTTGCCTGAGAAGCTGGACAGGACAAAAAAATAATTTAAAAAAATTGTATAACAGTGCAAAATATTGCTCATTTGTAATGTTTTTTCTTGAACTATTTGGAAAAAAGGATATAAAAATAATAAAATTTTGAATTGTTGCTATTTTTTGAATATTTTTTAAAAAATCGCACGTACCCTTTGGCATACCTTCAAGTACCCCCAGGGGTAAACATACCCCCATTTGAGAACCACTACTTTAAGGCATGCATCTCGAACCATCTGGGAGCTACTTAGGTATGAGATTCTTGTGTGTGAACAAATTATAAGTTTACAAGTTTCTTGAGTATGCGAGGTCTCATACCTTTGTACAGTTTTGGCTGACACTTAAGCCTTCGTTAGAATTGTCATTCCTTGTGAAACCGGTCAGCTTCACTTGCTCAAAAAACATTTTGTCTGCACATAAGACGGTCCGCCTTCCGCCCGATTGTAGCTGAGATAGGCGCCAGCACCCCCCGCGACCCCGAAAGGGAATAAGCGGTAGAAAATGGATGGATGGATGGATAAGAATCTTGCATACAGGTGCTGTTCATATTATTAGAATATCATGAAAAAGTTGATTTATTTCAGTAATTATATTCAGAATGTGAAACTTACATATTATATCAATTCATTACACACATAGTGATATATTTGAAATGTTTGTTTCTTTAAATTTTGATGATTAGTACTGACAATTACTGAAAGTATCTCAGAAAATTTGAATATTAGTTACGACTAGTACCAAAAAATATTTTTTAGAAATGTGGCCCAACTGAAAAGTATGAACATGGAAAGTTTCAGCATGTACGGCAATCAATACTTAGTTGCAGCTCCTTTTGCCTGAATTGCTGCAGCAATACGGCGTGGCATGGAGTCGACCAGTCTGTTGCACTCCTCAGGTGTTATGGGAGCCCAGGTTGCTTTATTACTGGCCTTCAGCTCTTCAGCATTGTTGGGTCTGGCATCTTGCATCTTCCGCTTCACAATACCCCATAGGTTTTCTATGGGGTTAAGGTCAGGTGAGTTTGCAGGCCGATCAAGGACAGGGATACCATGGTCCTTAAACCAGGTACTGGCAGATTTGGCACTGTGTGCAGGTGCCAAGTCATGTTGGAAAATGAAATCTTCACCTCCATAAAATTGGTCCGCGGCAGGCAGCATAAAGTGTTCTAAAACTTCCTGGTAGACTGCTGCATTGACCCTAGACCCCAGGAAACACAGTGGACCAACACCAGCAGATGACATGGCACCCCAGACCATTACCGATTGTGGAAATTTGACACTGGACTTCAGGCAACGTGGATTCTGTGCCTCTCCTGTCTTCTTTCAGACTCTAGGACCTTGATTTCCAAAGGAGATACAGAATTTACTTTCATCTGAAAACATAACTTTGGACCACTCAACAGCAGTCCAGTCCTTTTTGTCTTGAGCCCAGGCGAGACGTTTTTGACGTTGTCTCTTATTCAAGAGTGGCTTTACACAAGGAATGTGACAGCTGCAGCCCATATCTTGCATACGTTGGTGCGTGGTGGTTCTTGAAGCACTGACTCCAGCTGCAGTCCATTCTTTGTGGATCTCCCCAACATTTTTGAATCTGTTTTGACAATCCTCTCCAGGGCGCGGTTATCCCTCTTGCTTGTACACTTTTTTTCTATCACATCTTTATCTTCCCCTTCGCCTCTCTATTAATGTGCTTTGACACAGAGCTCTGGGAACATCTAACCTCTTTGGCAATGACTTTTTGTGTCTTGCCCTCCTTCTTTAAAGTATCAATGGTCATCTTTTGGACAGTTGTCAAGTCAGCAGTCTTCCCCATGATTGTGTGTCATACAGAATCAAAATGAGAGACCATTTTAAGGCTTTTCCAGGTGTTTTGATTTAGTTAGCTAATTAGAGTGTGGCACCAGGTGTCTTCAATATCTGACCTTTGCACCATATTCTAATTTTCTGAGATGTTGAATTTAGGGTTTTCATTGGTTGTCAGCTATAATCATCTCCTTTTTGGCAAACAACACTTGAAATGTATCAGTCTGTTTGGAATGAATGAGTACATTCTACAAGTTTGACTTTCTAAATGGAATTAATGAAACAAATCAACTTTTTCATGATATTCCAATAATATGACCAGCACCTGTATATATTTTAAGAAAACGTGATGAACGCCATTCATCTACTGAGAGTAAGCCTGGGCCGTTAACACATTTTGTTTGACGGTATAGACCTACAAAATAATTGCAGATAAACAAGGTTACTTTCAACATTGTTTTAAGATCAAATGAACCACTGATGTAATATTACATCATAATAAAGAAAATATACACTTTCAAATACAATAAACTTGTATTTCAAGGTACATCTCAACATTTTAATTGGAAGGTAAACTTTTGAAACAAACATAATACAAATGAAATATACTCTGTTAGCAAAATGTTGCACTTTCATAAAAATGACAAACAAAAGCAATAAAATAGGTTCTGTCTGTTAAGGACTGGCTGTGGGACCCTTCAATACACAAAACCAAAACAAATAAAATGGCTAAAATAAAATGATTGTTACCATTATTCTCCTGGTTTGTTGAATGTGTTAAAAGTGTATTAAAATATTTTAACCAGTTGTATTTTTTTTAAAAATAAACAAAATAAATAGACACAGTATCCTTTCTTGGCAGAGGAAACATCAAGAATTGCTGTGGCTTCATAAGCACTCATCCATTTTATACTGCGTGTCCCTCTCAGGGTCAGAGGGGGTGTTGTAGCCTATCCCAGCTGCAATCGGGCTGAAGGCAGTGTAGACCCTGGACAAATCGACACTCATAGTATTTTAATTTGTGTGTTTAAATGTGTTTATCTTCCTCCATTTTAATTTGTCAACATTTGATTTACACTTCCGGTTTATGTGATGCGAGTTCACTTCCAGTTAAACGAACTTACGTCAGTTTCATCTCGACATTGTGGAGTCTGTCGATCAGTTTGTAAAAAGACAGCACAGCCTAAAATACGGTGAATACTGTATTTCAGTTGTTTAGACAGTCATGTCTTCATACAAGTTTTGATTGGGGTATGACGTTTCCTAATGGATAAAGACATTAATCATGTCTCTTGTCTTCATGTTCCTATTTATTCTAGCTAGTGAGCTACTGCTAGTCATTCGATAAGTTTGTCAAAGTGCAGTTATCAATCACATTTTTTCGATCATTGTAATTTATTACAGTAAAACTAACCACAGGAAGATTTACAGCGGTTAACATTATTACATTTTATGTGCATGTAGTACAAAAGCCTACAGCTCCTGAGACCTATGCAAAAGAGTGACCGCTCTTGGAACCTGTAGCAACGCATGCATATGGCGGTTATCTGCTGATTGGAGTAAGCATGGCTCTGGTTTGTCGACAAATTGGAAGTTGCTGGCAGTCTTCAAAGTACCCCAAAGCTGCCACAAATGATTGGAGGACGCGGGAAGAACTGTGGACACTTTTGTGATTTGGATAACATCGGACTGTCTTCCCCGCAGGATTAATTTTGAGGACCAGTCATAGACAATTTAGAGTGGAAAGCACATTTTATTTTCACTCGCATACAAAACAGTCTAACATGGATTGTTTCCTTGGCTTCGAGACTCTCCTGAAGGACAGTGCGGCGAAGACACAACAAACTACCTTCTTGTCTCTCATGGACACACACCTGTTTTTGTTGACTTTGGACTGACTAGCGACTACACAACACCAACACAAACAGAGACATGCGGCAGGCAGGCTTACACATGCATCCACGAAAAATAAACGCCACACACACATACCCCAACCCCCATCTAACGCGAATCCCTTAGGGGTGATGGACGGCTGGGCAGCGCCTGAAGAGCTGCACCTGGCCACAGTGGCCCCCACTCCCTCCCGTCTGTTGCTAGTCTCGAGATCTATGTTGTAATATGTATATGTGCTTTGCAATGGAGGTTTTTTCCCACTCCAGACTGGGCCCCCTTAGGAGCCCAGTCTGGATTGTATTTTTTTTACTCATCCTCCCCCAGCGTTTACCTTAATCCCATCTTTTACGGGGCACCTTGTGGTGACCCATCAGTGTTCCTGTTCTGTAACCCTGTACACTGTTTGTCTAATCTTGAATGGGTTTGTGCTGAAAACAAAATTGTGTTGTACTTGTGCAATGACAATAAAAGACCTACCTACCTAGCATATTGACGCTGGAAAAGAAGCCAAATTTTTCATTTACCGTTCAGTTAATTGACTAATTGAATATCGACCCGGGAGTAACTGAGAGCTGCTTTTACTAAATAATGGCGGTGAGCTACTCATTTTTGTAACATTTATTTTCATAACTTATTTTAACCCAAATAAAGAGAAGACACTTGTTTTGCCAGAGCATAAACCCAATTCTGATATCCACAACTCACATGTTCTATTACAAATGTCATTCTATTTATACGATTGACATTTAGATTTTACTTAATTTAAGAAGCTGATTTTCATCCGAACAATGTGGCCATTGTCTTTGTTATTTTATGGTTATTTGTCATTAAATATGTCTGAATTGAACAGTTGTAAAATTACAGAGTTTAAGTAAATATTGTTGACGTTTTAGTGATCTACTCGACATCAGCTGGCAAGCTACTGCTTGGACACCCCTAGTTTAAGATATTAATGTATTCCTGTCACATGAAGACAAATGATTAAATAGTTAAAAATTGGGACAAATACGTTCTTAAACACCATAATTATTTGTATCCTATCTTACTTTTAAAAAAATATATATTTATCATATGTTTTTTTTACTTTAGCCAAAAGGGGATGTGACTATACCGAAAAACAGCAGTTTTCTTGATCATTGCGGCATCTACCATGGCTGCGCTTCTTTTTTAGCCACTACCATTCAGTAAGTGATGCTAATCGAGTCTAAAAAAAGAAAACGGAAATACATGTAAAAAAAAAAATCTGATTTTTTTAATCAATAATGCACACAGGAGCACGGGTTTTTAGCCAATGCATATCTTTTATCAAAACCTTTAAGGCGTGCATCTCGAACCATCTGGGGAGGTACTTAAGTACAAAATTATTGTGTGCGAACAGATTAAATGTCTTCAATATGCAATGTCTCATACCTGCGTACAGTTTTGGCTGACACTTAAGCCTTTGTTAGAATTGTCCTAAAAACAGCTGCACCACAAAACCGTTAGCTTCACTTACTCAAAAACATTTTGTCTGCACGTAAGAATCTTGTACCTATATTTTAAGAAAACGTGATAACCCTCAATGATCTGAGGTAATGCCTGGGCCTATAACAAATTTTGTGTGATGATATATTGAACTAAAAATAATTGCAGTTAAACAATGTTATTTTCAAGATTATTTTGCGACCAAATTAACCACTGATGTAATACTATACAATATAATAAACTTGTATATTGTGTATATCTCAACATTGTAATTGGAAGGCAAACTTTTGAAAATTAAAGTAAATGAAACAAACACATAATAAAAATAAAATATACTCTGTTAGCAAAATGTTGCAGTTTAATAAAAATGACAACCATCCATCAGATTTCTACTGCTTGTCCCTTTCGGGGCCACGGGGGGGTGCTGGAGGCTATCTCAGCCGAATTCGGGTGGAAGGCGGGGTACACCCTTGACAAGTCGCCACCTCATCGCAGGGCCAACACAGATAAACAGAAAACATTCACACTCACATTCACACACTCGGGCCAATTTAGTGTTGTCAATCAACCTATCCCCAGGTGCATGTATTTGGAGGTGGGAGGAAGCTGAAGTACCCGGAGGGAACCCACACAGTCACGGGAATCGAACCCAGGACCTTTGTATGTGCACGCGCATCACATAGTGAAACTTATTATCTGCATCTTTTAGGCTACATTTAAATCAGTGAGGGAGGTACTGAGAGCAAGGAGGGTAAAGTTTACACCCTGGACAAGTCGCAACCCATATTATTTGAATTTGTGTGTTTGAATATGTTTATCTTCTAGCCAAAAGGAATGAGAATATAGCGAAAAGAGGGTCAATGGAGGAGGCAAAGGAGGACACCTTCTCCATGCAGCTCAAAACTTTACTTTAGCCCAAACAGTTTTACTCCTTTATTGATGGGTTGATTTGTTTCCTTTATTAGTGGATACGCAATCTACAAACGTACTTATACACATCTGTATGTATGTGTATATGTATACAGTGGGGCAAAAAAGTATTTAGTCAGCCACCGATTGTGCAAGTTCTCCC
Source organism: Nerophis ophidion (assembly GCF_033978795.1). Classification (NCBI taxonomy): domain Eukaryota; kingdom Metazoa; phylum Chordata; class Actinopteri; order Syngnathiformes; family Syngnathidae; genus Nerophis; species Nerophis ophidion. The sequence continues at coordinate 23,793,769 of NC_084614.1, read as the reverse complement.
ACTTAAAATGATGACAGAGGTCTGTAATTTTCATCATAGGTACACTTCAACTGTGAGAGACAGAATGTGGGAAAAAAAATCCAGGAATTCACATTGTAGGAATTTCAAAGAATTTATTTGTAAGTTATGGTAGAAAATAAGTATTTGGTCAACCATTCAAAGCTCTCACTGAAGGAAGGAGGTTTTGGCTCAAAATCTCATGATACATGGCCCCATTCATTCTTTCCTTAACACGGATCAATCGTCCTGTCCCCTTAGCAGAAAAACAGCCCCAAAGCATGATGTTTCCACCCCCATGCTTCTCAGTAGGTGTGGTGTTCTTGGGATGCAACTCAGTATTCTTCTTCCTCCAAACACGACGAGTTGAGTTTATACCAAAATGGATACATGGATGATACAGCAGAGGATTGGGAGAATGTCATGTGGTCAGATGAAACAAAAATATAACTTTTTGGTATAAACTCAACTCCTCGTGTTTGGAGGAAGAAGAATACTGAGTTGCATCCCAAGAACACCATACCTACTGTGAAGCATGGGGGTGGAAACATCATACTTTGGGGCTGTTTTTCTGCTAAGGGGACAGGACGATTGATCCGTGTTAAGGAAAGAATGAATGGGGAAATGTATCATGAGATTTTGAGCCAAAACCTCCTTCCGTCAGTGAGAGCTTTGAATGGTTGACCAAATACTTATTTTTCAACATAATTGACAAATAAATTCTTTAAAATTCCTACAATGCGAATTCCTGGATTTCTTTTTCACATTCTGTCTCTCACAGTTGAAGTGTACCTATGATGAAAATTACAGACCTCTGTCATTTTAAGTGGGAGAACTTGCACAATCGGTGGCTGACTAAATACTTTTTTGCCCCACTGTGTGTGTATATATGTATATGTATATGTATATATATGTATATATATATATATATATATATATATATATATATATATATATATGTGTATATATATATATATGTGTATATATATATATATATATATATATGTGTATATGTGTATATATATATATGTGTATATATATATATATGTGTGTATATATATATATGTGTATATATATATATATATATATATGTGTGTATATATGTATATATATATATATATATATATATATATATATATATATATATATATATATATATATATATATATATATATATATAAAGTTCTAATAATAAATAAGCATTGCTTCTTCTTAGTTATTTTCGGCCATTTTTAATAGTGCTACTGTAAACGGAAAATATTTTATTATAACATTGTCATGGATGCTTGAAATTAAGTGTACCATACCAGTCTCATTACAAAAAAAAAACCCAGCATTTTATGAAACACCAAAATGACATCAACAATCTACCTCAAATTAAAAGTGCAGTAGTGGAAAGCCTTGCTTGACAGTGCCATCCTGAAGGAAAACACATCCCTTAAACTGAATCAGGAATGTTTGTGTGTCACATGTTATTCTTTTTAACACTTCCATTTACCAAAACAATGTAACTTGAACTGAAAACATAACATTTGTGATGAGCCCACTTTTTTCCTCCCATTTCTTGTTTCACCCACATGAAAACACCATTCACAGTTGTCACACTTCTTTTTGTAATCACCAAAAACAAAAAAACTCACAAGCTGAGAACACTTACTTACTATTTGGAATCTAACAATATGAAAATGTCCATTCCTACTTACCAGAGATAAGGGGTTTGGTGTCTCTTGTCTACTGAAGTCGCCTATTTTCACTGGCCACCATTTTCCTTTTCCGGTCTGCATTGGCGACGCCCCTCGATGCCAAATAAGGCAACAGACACCAGGAAGTGACTCACCCTGGCTCTTATTTGATTGGATGATGCATTTGCGGGCACATAAACACTACGAAACCAGTGTGGGTGACCATACAGGTTTATTTTCTTCAATTGTTATTCATACCTATTGAACATCTTGACACAAAATGAAACTTTAAAGTGGAACTGCACTTTTTTGGAATTTAGCCTATCGTTCACATTCCTGATGACAGACAAGAAAACTAAAGGTTTTGTTTTTTCCCCGCATTCTAAAATACAAAAATCGGCTTGTTCTTAGTGTCTAGTAATGCAGCTAATGGGAGCAATCCATTCTGCCTCTAAATCACTTTAAAATGCATTTAAAAAAAACGCCAGCAATACTTAATTTACATTCCATAACCTGTGAAACAACCAAGTTGTAGCAACGTTGTTGTTGTAAGAGCATACTTGCCAACCTTGAGACCTCACATTTCGGGAGGTGAGGGTGGATGGGGGTGTGGTTAAGAGTGGAGTAGTATATTTACAGCTGTTGTTAGCGCAGTTGTGCACTGCACTTTCTAAAGTAAATGTTATTGTCACAAATTTATGATTGATTGATTTAACCTTTTATTACTATATTGCACAGTACAGTACATATTCCGTACAATTGACCACTAAAGGGTAACACCGCAATAAGTTTATCAACTTGTTTAAAGGCCTACTGAAACCTACTACTACCCACCACGCAGTCTGATAGTTTATATATCAATGATGAAATATTAACATTGCAACACATGCCAATACGGCCTTTTTAGTTTACTAAATTGCAATTTTAAATTTCCCGGGAGTTTTTTCTTAAAAACGTCTCGTAATGATTATGTGTACGCTTGACGTCACGGGCTGTTAGGAAATATGAGCGCTGCGCACACACAGAGCTAAAAGTCGTCTGCTTTAACGGCATAATTACACATTATTTTGGAGATCTGTGTTGCTGAATCCTTTGCAATTTGTTCAATTAATATTGGAGAAGTCAAAGTAGAAAGACGGAGTTGGGAAGTTTTAGCCTATAGCCACACGAACACAAGGTGATTTTTTGTTTAAAATTTTCCGGAGGTGAAACTTTACTATGGATCAGAGCGGACATGGATCCCAACCGAATGTCAACCAGCAGGTTTCGGTGAGAAAATTGTGGTTAAAAAGTCGCTTCTTACCGGATATCAGCTGACCTTGTGCCGCCCATACAGCTGCCGTCGACTTCCCTGAGACACTGCGCGTCAACACCCGGCCGTGGACGTACATTTCCGACTATCAGGTACTGTTAAACTCACTAAAACACTAGCAACACAATAGAAAGATAAGGGATATCCCAGAATTATCTTAGTAAATGTCTCTAAAAACATATGAATCCGTCTCAATGCAGTCGCGTTTTTTTTATTTTTATTACTTGTTTTTTTTTCTAGTCCATCGCTATCAATATCCTCAAACACAAATATTTCACCTTCGCTCAAAATAATGGGGAAATTGTTGTTTTCTCGGTCCGAATAGCTGGTTTTGTTGGAGGCTCCCATTATAATCAATGTGAATATGTGAGGAACCATCAACATGTGACGTCATCGTCTGCGACTTCCGGTAGAAGCAGGGCTTTTCTCCAGGTGCAAACTTTATCATGGATGTTCTCTACTAAATCCTTTCAGCAAAAATATGGCAATATCGCGAAATGATCAAGTATGATACATAGAATGGACCTGCTATCCCCGTTCAAATAAGAAAATCTCATTTCAGTAGGCTTTTAATCATCATAGTATATACATTGAATTATTTACAATCCGGGGGTGTGATGAGGAGTTTTGGTTGATATCAGTACTTCAGTCATCAACAATTGTATCAATAGAGAAATGGACATTGAAACAGTGTAGGTGTGACTTAGTAGGATATGTACAGCCAGCAGAGAACATAGTGAGTTCACATAGCATAAGAACAAGTATATACATTAGAAATACATTTGATTATTTACATTAGGTTATTTACAATCTGGGGGGATGGGATGTGAATGGAGGAGGATTAAAGGGTTGAAGTTGCCTGGAGGTGTTGTGGTGCATCATGTACAGTAGATGGCAGTATTGTCCTGTTTAAGAGTGTCACATGCTGTTTACGGCAGACAAACTGCCTTACAGTAGAGCATGGATGTCAAATTCTGGCCCGTGGGCCAAATTTGGCCCGCCGTGTAATTTCATTTGGCCCTTGAGGTAATATCAAATTAAGATTAGAGCTGGCCCGCCGGTATCATACTGGGGCTGTGCCGCTGTAACAACGCATTTGCCAACCCTCCCGAATTTCACTACCCCTCCCTGCCTTTAGCGTCCTCTACAACCTGTTGTCACGTCGGCTTTTCCGCCATAGAAACAATGTGCCGGCCCAGTCACATATTATCTGCGGTTTTAACACACACGAATGAATGCAAGGCATACTTGGTCAACAGCCATACAGTTCACAGTGGGGGTGGTCGTATAAACAACTTTAACACTGTTACAAATATGCGCCACACTGTGAAGCCACTCCAAACAAGAATGACAAACACATTTCGGGAGAACATCTGTACCGTAACACACGTAATACCCAGAAGCCCTTGCAGCAGTAACTCTTCCGGGATGCTATAATATACACCCCCGCTACCACCAAACCTGCGCCCCCCCCTCCAATTTTATTAAAATTTTATTTGATATGACATTGATATATCTCCTCTCTGAGCTGCTACCTTACCGTGGTAGAGGAGTTTGCGTGTCCCAATGATCCTAGGAGCTATGTTGTCTGGGGGCTTTCATGCCCCCTGGTAGGGTCTCCCAAGACAAACAGGTCCTAGGTGAGTGATCAGACAAAGAGCAGCTCAAAGACTTCTATGGAATTACAACAAAATTAACCCAGATTTCCCTCGCCCGGACGTGGGTCACTGGGGCCCCGCTCTGGAGCCAGGCCCGGAGTTGGGGCACGATGGCGAGCGCCTGGTGGTCGGGCCTGTCCCCATGGGGCCCGGCCGGGCACAGCCCGAAGAGTCAACGTGGGTCATCCCTCCAATGGGCTCACCACTCATAGGAGGGGCCATAGAGGTCGGGTGCATTGTGAGCTGGGCGGCAGCCGAAGGCAGGGCACTTGGCGGTCCGATCCTCGGCTACAGAAGCTAGCTCTTGGGACGTGGAACGTCACCTCACTGGGGGGGAAGGAGCCTGAGCTAGTGCGCGAGGTAGAGAAGTTCCGGCTGGATATAGTCGGACTCACCTCGACGCACAGCAAGGGCTCTGGAACCAGTTCTCTCGAGAGGGACTGGACCCTCTTCCACTCTGGCGTTGCCGGCAGTGAGAGGCGACGGGCTGGGGTGGCAATTCTCGTTGCCCCCCGGCTCAAAGCCTGCACGTTTGAGTTCAACCCAGTGGACGAGAGGGTAGCTTCCCTTCGCCTTCGGGTGGGGGGACGGGTCCTGACTGTTGTTTGTGCTTACGCACCAAACAGCAGTTCAGAATACCCACCCTTTTTGGGTACACTCGAGGGAGTACTGGAAAGTGCTCCTCCGGGTGATTCCCTTGTCCTACTGGGAGACTTCAACGCTCATGTTGGCAACGACAGTGAAACCTGGAGAGGCGTGATTGGGAAGAATGGTCGCCCGGATCTAAACCCGAGTGGTGTTTTGTTAATGGACTTTTGTGCTCGTCACGGATTGTCCATAACAAACACCATGTTCAAACATAAGGGTGTCCATATGTGCACTTGGCACCAGGACACCCTAGGCCGCAGTTCCATGATCGACTTTGTAGTTGTGTCATCGGATTTGCGGCCTTATGTTTTGGACACTCGGGTGAAGAGAGGGGCGGAGCTTTCTACCGATCACCACCTGGTGGTGAGTTGGCTGCGATGGTGGGGGAGGATGCCGGACAGACCTGGCAGGCCCAAGCGCATTGTGAGGGTCTGCTGGGAATGTCTGGCAGAGTCTCCTGTCAGAGAGAGTTTCAATTCACACCTCCGAGAGAATTTTGAACATGTCACGAGGGAGGTGCGGGACATTGAGTCCGAGTGGACCATGTTCCGAACCTCTATTGTCGAGGCGGCTGATTGGAGCTGTGGCCGCAAGGTTGTTGGTGCCTGTCGTGGCGGTAATCCCAGAACCCGTTGGTGGACACCAGCAGTGAGGGATGCCGTCAAGCTGAAGAAGGAGTCCTATCGGGTTCTTTTGGCTCATAGGACTCCGGAGGCAGTGGACGGGTACCGACGGGCCAAGCGGTGTGCAGCTTTAGCGGTCGCGGAGGCAAAAACTCGGACATGGGAAGAGTTCGGGGAAGCCATGGAAAACGACTTCCGGACGGCTTCGAAGCGATTCTGGACCACCATACGGCGCCTCAGGAAGGGGAAGCAGTGCACTATCAACACATTGTATGGTGCGGATGGTGTTCTGCTGACTTCGACTGCGGATGTTGTGGATCGGTGGAGGGAATACTTCGAAGACCTCCTCAATCCCACCAACACGTCTTTCTTTGAGGAAGCGGTGCCTGGGGAATCAGTAGTGGACTCTCCTATTTCTGGGGCTGAGGTCGCTGAGGTAGTTAAAAAGCTCCTCGGCGGCAAAGCCCCGGGGGTGGATGAGATCCGCCCGGAGTTCCTTAAGGCTCTGGATGCTGTGGGGCTGTCTTGGTTGACAAGACTCTGCAGCATCGCGTGGACATCGGGGGCGGTACCTCTGGATTGGCAGACCGGGGTGGTGGTCCCTCTCTTTAAGAAGGGGGACCGGAGGGTGTGTTCCAACTATCGTGGGATCACACTCCTCAACCTTCCCGGTAAGGTTTATTCAGGTGTACTGGAGAGGAGGCTGCGCCGGATAGTCGAACCTCGGATTCAGGAGGAACAGTGTGGTTTTCGTCCTGGTCGTGGAACTGTGGACCAGCTCTATACTCTCGGCAGGGTTCTTGAGGGTGCATGGGAGTTTGCCCAACCAGTCTACATGTGCTTTGTGGACTTGGAGAAGGCATTCGACCGTGTCCCTCGGGAAGTCCTGTGGGGAGTGCTCAGAGAGTATGGGGTATCGGACTGTCTTATTGTGGCGGTCCATTCCCTGTACGATCAGTGCCAGAGCTTGGTCCGCATTGCTGGCAGTAAGTCGGACACGTTTCCAGTGAGGGTTGGACTCCGCCAAGGCTGTCCTTTGTCACCGATTCTGTTCATAACTTTTATGGACAGAATTTCTAGGCGCAGCCAAGGCGTTGAGGGGTTCCGGTTTGGTGGCCACGGGATTAGGTCTCTGCTTTTTGCAGATGATGTAGTCCTGATGGCTTCATCTGGCCGGGATCTTCAGCTCTCACTGGATCGGTTCGCAGCCGAGTGTGAAGCGACCGGAATGAGAATCAGCACCTCCAAGTCCGAGTCCATGGTTCTCGCCCGGAAAAGGGTGGAGTGCCATCTCCGGGTTGGGGAGGAGACCCTGCCCCAAGTGGAGGAGTTCAAATACCTAGGAGTCTTGTTCACGAGTGGGGGAAGAGTGGATCGTGAGATCGACAGGCGGATCGGTGCGGCGTCTTCAGTAATGCGGACGTTGTATCGATCCGTTGTGGTGAAGAAGGAGCTGAGCCGGAAGGCAAAGCTCTCAATTTACCGGTCGATCTACGTTCCCATCCTCACCTATGGTCATGAGCTTTGGGTCATGACCGAAAGGATAAGATCACGGGTACAAGCGGCCGAAATGAGTTTCCTCCGCCGGGTGGCGGGGCTCTCCCTTAGAGATAGGGTGAGAAGCTCTGCCATCCGGGAGGAGCTCAACGTAAAGCCGCTGCTCCTCCACATCGAGAGGAGCCAGATGAAGTGGTTCGGGCATCTGGTCAGGATGCCACCCGAACGCCTCCCTAGGGATGTGTTTAGGGCACGTCCAGCTGGTAGGAGGCCACGGGGAAGACCCAGGACACGTTGGGAAGACTATGTCTCCCGGCTGGCCTGGGAACGCCTCGGGATCCCCCGGGAAGAGCTAGACGAAGTGGCTGGAGATAGGGAAGTCTGGGCTTCCCTGCTTAGGCTGCTGCCCCCGCGACCCGACCTCGGATAAGCGGAAGATGATGGATGGATGGATGGATGACATTGATATTTTTAAATCATTATTGATAGGTTGATTGGAAACACTAAATTGGCCCTAGTGTGCATGTTGTCTCTCTATCTGTGTTGGCCCTGTGATGAGGAGGCGACTTGTCAAGGGTGTACGCTGCCTTCCGCCCGAATGCAGCTGAGATAGGCTGCAGCGACCCCAGAAGCGACAAGCGATAAAGAATGGATAATTTGAAACTCGACTTTGCATGTCACTATAAAGTTATGTAAGCCTTGCTTGTTCAATATTCAATGCAAAACTTTTTGGGATCCCTCTTAAAAGGTTCATTTGTTCAACTTTGGCCCGCGGCTTTGTTCCCTTTTAAATTTTGGCCCACTCTGTATTTGAGTTTGACACCCCTGCGGTAGAGTGTTAGACGTAAATGTGACTGTTGTTGTTGTGTGTTTTTACTGTGCTGGGAGGACGTTAATGAAACTGCCTAACAATAAAACCACATAAGAAATGAAGAACTCGCCCTCGATCATACTACAGTTATAACGTCATTGGGCAGACACGCTCTCAGACACGTCACTCAGGTCCTCATGGAGCTAGGGGGGCGTGGCCTCCAGCTCCGCCTGAATTTCGGGAGATTTTCAGGAGCAAATTTGTCCCGGGAGGTTTTCGGGAGAGGCGCTGAATTTCGGGAGTCTCCGGGAAAATCCAGGAGGGTTGGCAAGTATGTGTATGAGCGAACCCTGAGGAACTATTTTTCTTGCGTACTAACACATTGGCGTGCTACAGTATTAGCCGTAAAAGCTAACTACAGCAAGAGATAAGCCAGCTTCGACGTCAGCACAAAACAAGTTAGAGTTTGTAATGCACACAATCTGTACTGACTGAAAAACATAAACAATCATATCACAGTATCTGTAAAGTATTAGTCCACAATTCATGTTTTGTTTGTACACAACTAGCCAGACAGCGTATGTACCAGTGGAGTCAAAAGTATGGCCCGTGGGCCGGATCAGGCCCGCGAACAGGCTTTATCCGGCCTGTGGAATGAGTTTGCTAAGTATAAAAATGAGCCAAAATGTTTTAATTAAAGAAATTGCTGTTCTAAATGTGTCCACTAGATGCCGCAATAGCAATTATTTTTATCTTTGTAGGTTATGCCAGTGGTTCTCAAATGGGGGTACGTGTACCCCTGGGGGTACTTGAAGGTATGCCAAGGGGTACGTGAGATTTTTAAAAACATATTCTTAAAATAGCAACAATTCAATAAAATCATTTATAAATATATTTATTGAATAATACTTCAACAAATATGTAAGTTCATAAACTGTGAAAAGAAATGCAAGAATGCAATATTCAGTGTTGACAGCTAGATTTTTTGTGGACATGTTCCATAAATATTGATGTTAAAGATTTCTTTTTTTGTGAAGAAATGTTTAGAATTAAGTTCATGAACCCAGATGGATCTATATTACAATCCCCAATGAGGGCACTTTAAGTTGATGATTACTTCTATGTGTAGAAATCTTTATTTATAATTTAATCACTTGTTTATTTTTCACCAAGTTTTTATTTATTTTTATATCTTTTTTTCCCAAATAGTTCAAGAAAGACCACTACAAATGACCAATATTTTGCACTGTTATACAAATTAATAAATCAAAAACTGATGACATAGTGCTGTATTTTACTTCTTTATCTCTTTTTTTCAACCAGAAAGGCTTTGCTCTGTTTAGGGGGTACTTGAATTTAAAACATTTTCACAGGGGGTACATCACTGAAAAAAGGTTGAGAACCACTGGGTTATGCTACATATGTAAAAAAAAAAAAATAAACAACACGATGTTAGAGCACCAGTAGAGGAAAATGAGCAAACTACATAAAAACCATCCTGTAATTTGATTTTGATTTTTTTTTTCTTGATAGATTGAAAATTAACACTAATGAGTTGATTGATGAACATTATCATAAAATGTATTCAGAAAGTATAAATAACGACAAATAAAGATAGAATACTATTAACCGCAACATGTAAATGTATTAAATATATATATATATTTTTTTTACATTTTCAGAATGTGCTCATTCCATTTTTAAACAAAGAAAACAATCTGAAGTGATTTTTATTCTTAAGTCATCATGCCATGATTTTACCAGTCCGGCCCACTCGGAGTAGATTTTTCTCCGTGTTGCCCCCGATCTAAAATGAGTTTGACAACCCTGGTATGTACTGTAGTGTACGGTGATGTGCTGCATGTATAATGACCAGTAGTATAGTTACTCACTTGATGGACAGTTGTCCGTTTGGTCCAGCTGGCCGGGAATGTTTCTAGTTGATTTGGGTAAGCAATCTATTAATTCGGCATAGCTGGCTGAAAGTTCTAGATTTGCAGCGTGACCATGGCGCACTCTCTCGACTTCCGTCTGCTCCAACATTTCAGCCTCTTCTTCGTGCTCGCTTCTATATGGAGCAGTTGATCCTCCGTATATTTAGGTTCTAAAACAGTGGTTCTTAAAGGGGAACATTATCACCAGAGCTATGTAAGCGTCAATATATACCTTAAATTCAAACCTTAAACAACATCTTAGTGACTCAAAATTATCATTTGTTATTGACACATGTCATCTCCTAAGGCGGGGGTTAGCAACCCGCGGCTCTAGAGCCACATGCGGCTCTTTAGCGGTGCCCTAGTGTCTCCATGAAGCTTTTTCAAAAATGGTTGGAAATGGGAAAAAATGGGGTGAAAAATATGGGGGTTTTTTGTAATATGTTTTTTGTAGTAGGACAAACATGACACAAACCTGCCTAATTGTTAGAAAGCTCACTGTTTAAGTTTGTGTTCATGCTTCACTTATGAGATTATTTGGCGAATGCCGTTTTGTCCTACTCATTTCAGCGGCCCTTAAATTCACCGTTGTGTGGACTGTGACTCAGCAGTTTGTTTATATGTACAACTCTCACAGATTCTGCCACAGAAAGACATGTTTTATGCCACTCCTTTTTTTAATCTAATTTTGTCCACCAAACGTTTTATACTGTGCGCGAATGCACAAAGGTGAGCTTTGTTGATGTTATTGACTTGTTGGAGTGCTAATCAGGCATATTTGATCACTGCATGACTGCAAACTAATCAATGCTAACATGCATCATTATGCCTCATTTGTAGGTCTATTTGAGTTTATTTAATTTCCTTTACTTATGTCCTCTGTGTATTTAGTTTATTTTTCCATGTCCCATGACTCAGTGTCTGTACATAATATTGGCTACATTTCTGATAGTGTGCCATGTTGTTCAAGGCCACAGCAAACATTACCCAGTTTGCAAAAAATAGAGTAATTGATTAATAATTACAAGAAGACTGCCTGTCATTTCCTTTAACTTGGACACACACATTTATACCTTTGGCCACTCTAGGACAGTCATTTCCAGGAGTTATCTCACCCTCTGAGAAGTTTTACTAATGTTTTTCAATGTTATAAAAATGTGTAAAATAGATTTTACATTTCAACATTTCTGTCAAAGATTTGCTTCAGCGTGCAATACATAGTCATAGTTCGTGGGGCGCTATAGCTCGGTTGGTAGAGTGGCCGTACCAGCAACTTGAGGGTTTCAGGTTCGATCCCCGCTTCTGGGGAGGTATTTGCTACTATTGGATCAAGTGTCCTTAACATTATCAATAGTAGCCTCTCTTCTGGAATAGTTCCATTAGAGTTTAAACATGCAGTGGTACGACCTCTACTTAAAAAAACAAGCCTCGACCCCTCTCTCCTCTCTAACCTTAGACCTATCTCTAATCTTCCATACATTTCCAAAATATTAGAGAAAGTTGTCTACAGTCAGTCGTTGCCCTTCTTAGAGGATAATGGTGTCACTGAGCTGTTCCAGTCCGGTTTTAAAGCCCTCCACAGCACAGAGTCAGCGCTTCTAAAAGTTTTTAACGATATCCTCCTGTCAACTGATTCTGGTAACTATGTCGTCCTGGTGCTTTTAGATCTGTCTGCTGCGTTCGACACCGTCGACCACGCCACCTTAATCACTCGTCTTGAGAACTGTGTGGGTATTAAGGGCGCCGCCCTCAACTGGTTCCGGTCGTACCTAGCCGACAGGAATTTTGTGTTAAAATAGACAGTTTTATGTCTTCCACAGCTTCTTTACCACACGGGGTCCCCCAGGGCTCAATCCTTGCCCAATCTTATTTGCGCTTTACCTTCTCCCCCTTGGTTTTATTTTTAGGAAGTATGGTATTGCATTTCATTTTTATGCCGATGATTGCCAGATCTGTTTTCCCATGGCACAAAATAACATGGTTCAACGTCACATTGACTGCCTGCACGACGTCAAAGCCTGGCTTTCAGCTAACTTCTTAAGCCTAAATGAAGACAAAACAAAAGTTAGGTTGTTTGGTCCAAGTCGCTCTCCCTCCCCCAACGTTGACCTCGGCACTCTCACCCCGTATCTCAGCGACCGTGTCACAAACCTGGGGGTAAGTTCGACTCAGATTTAAATTCGAAAAACAAATCAGCAGCGTCGTTCAAAAAAGCTTTTATCAATTACGCCAAATAGCGAAAGTGAAACCGCTTCTGTCAGGACATGATCTCGAGAAATTAATCCACGCCTTTATCTCGAATCGTTTAGACTACTGCAATGCCCTGTATGTAGGCATTAGCCAGGCCTCCCTCGCCCGCCCGCCTGCAACTCGTGCAGAACTCTGCTGCTTGTCTGCTAACACAGACCCGCAGACGTGAGCACATCACCCCTATATTAGCGACCCTGTCACTGGCTCCCTGTGCGTTACCGAATCAATTTTAAACTCCTTCTATTTGTTTTTAACTGTCTAAACAACCTCGCGCCAACATATCTCTCCGATCTCCTTCAGCCTTACTGCCCCACCCGATCCCTAAGATCAGCCGATCAGCTGCTACTGACGGTCCCTGACACAAGGCTGAAACTTAAAGGTGACAGAGCTTTCGCCGTTGCTGCTCCCAAGCTCTGGAACGACCTACCTCTGAGTGTTAGACAAGCCTCCTCTCTTCCTGTTTTTAAATCTCTCTTAAAAACATACTTTTATTCCTTGGCTTTTAACACTGAGTGATATCCATCCTGCAATGGTGCCCCATTATACAGCTGCTGTGAACCTGTTTTTATGTTTTATTTATTTATTTTTTATCATGTTCTGTTTGTGTTGTGTTGTTTGCTCGGTTCTCGTATTATCTTTTAACCTGCCCATTGTACAGCACTTTGGCTACCCGTGTGGTAAATTTTAAATGTACTTTATAAATAAAGTTGATTTGATTTGATTTGATTCTGCCATCCTAGTGGTTGGCTTTGTGTCCTTGGGAAAGACACTTTACCCACCTGCTTCGAGTGCCACCCACACTGGTTTAAATGTAACTTAAATATTGGTTTCACTATGTAAATGTGCTTTGAGTCACTAGAGAAAAGCACTATATAAGTATAATTCACTTCACAATTCAATAAGCACATAATAAATAAATATGGCAATTTCGCATTGGTGGATACAGATGAGGCAAAGCAACCGGAGACGGGTGTGACTGGGTTTGGGGTAGCCCTGCCAACAAAAGGAATCGGGATGAACAGCAGGACGTCTGACAAACTAGTCGTGTACACGGCGGAAATGGTGGCATTGAAGTGGCTGGAGCTAACTAAGAAAGATAACGTGTTGATTTGTACTGATTCAGCTTCTGTTCTAACAAGTTTAATATCAAAGAGACTTCAGAATATTTTACGGGAAGTGTTGTAAACAGGCACAAACACAACAAATTAGAAGCGTAAGGTTCAGTTTTTGCGTGCGCTGCAGCGCACGAAGGTGTGAGGCAAAATGAAAAGCGAATAAGTTAGCGAAGAAAGCGGTAAGAAAAGAAAATATAGAAATGCATGTAAACAGGAGCAAGAGAGAGAGGTGAAATCTGAAAGAGGAAAAGTGTTGAATAATGGCAAGAGAGGTGGGATAGAGAAGTCAAAGGAAGACATTTATAGGAAAACGGAAAGGGGTGGAAGTGCAATAAAGAGGGAAACAATTCTAGCGACAAGATTAGGGATAGGGCACAGTATGTTAAATAAAACATTGAAAATAATAGGAAAACAAACTGTGTGAGAGATATCAGGAGGAGAAGTCTGTAAAACGTGTACTAATTGGTAAATATCAGTTGAAGAGGGAACAAACAGATAGGTATTAATGAATTAAAAATAGCTGGTGTGTTAAATATGAGGGATAGGAAGCAAGTGGGGGCACTATTAGAGTTTTTTAAAGACAACAGGGTTATATTTTGGGATTTAAGGGATAGGTGGGTTAAAAGAGAGCAGGTGAGTGTGGGTAAAGGGTTCGTATTGTTTTTGTTCATTTCAAGTTCTTTGTGAAATGGGGATTTATTCACTACTGTCTGACCCACACTCCGCAGAAGGTGGCGGTAATGCACCATTAAGTTGGTTGCCAACCGCCGTAAAACATGAAAAAAAGGAAGACTGGTCTGGGCTTGTTCCTCTGCCATGTGTGCTGTGGTTCCCCAGCCTGTGTTGACTTGTTTGCCTGTCTTATCAAGTGAGTTTTTATTTCTGACCTTTTACCAATTTGTTCGGTGGCTTTGCCCTCTTTTTCGTATCTTGTTTTTCTCAAACCTTTTTTTTCACAGCACCCTTAAAGGCCTACTGAAACCCACTACTACCCACCACGCAGTCTGATAGTTTATATATCAATGATGAAATATTAACATTGCAACACATGCCAATACGGCCGGTTTAGTTTACTAAATTGCAATTTTAAATTTCCCGGGAGTTCCTCCTTGAAAGCGTCGCGTAATTATGACGTGTACGCTTGAAGTCACGGGCTGTTAGGAAATATGAGCGCTGCGCACACACACAGCTAAAAGTTGTCTGCTTTAACCGCATAATTACAAAGTATTTTGGAGATCTGTGTTGCTGAATCTTTTGCAATTTGTTCAATTAATATTGGAGAAGTCAAAGTAGAAAGATGGAGTTGGGAAGCTTTAGCCTTTAACCACACAAACACACGGTGATTCCTTGTTTAAAATTCACGGAGGTGAAACTTTACTATGGATTGCAGCGAACATGGATCCTGACCGAATGTCAACCGGCAGGTTTCGGTGACAAAATTGTGGTAAAAAGTCGCTTCTTACCGGAGACCAGCTGAGCTTGTGCTGCCCATAAAGTTGCTGTCGACTTCCCTGAGACACTGCGCGTCAAGACACCCGTGGACACACACCTCCGACTATCAGGTATTGTTAAACTCACTAAAACACTAGCATCACAATAGAAAGATAAGGGATTTCCCAGAATTATCCTAGTAAATGTGTCTAAAAACATCTGAATCCGTCCCAATGCAATCACGTTTTTTTTTTAAACTTTTTATTTTAATTTTTTTTCAACTCCGTCAAACACGAATCTTTCATCTTCGCTCAAATTAATGGGGAAATTGTCGTTTTCTCGGTCCAAATAGATGTTTTTGTTGGAGGCTCCCATTAAAATCAATGTGAGGATGTGAGGCAGGGCTTTTCTGTTAGCAAGCAAAAGTTGAGAACTTTATCGTGGATGTTCTTTACTAAATTCTTTCAGCAAAAATATGGTAATATCGTGAAATGATCAAGTATGAAACATAGAATGGACCTGCTATCCCCGTTAAAATAAGAAAATCTAATTTTCAGTAGGCCTTTAAGTTGCCGTCGCTTTGTGTTAATCTTTTGGACTTTTGAGTTTATTCACACCTGTGTGCTCCCTTTGTTTATAATAAGTCAGGTTGTATTTGACTTTTGCCGGAATCTCTACTCTGGGGTCCAAATATGCCGCCAAAAACTGTCAGTAGACTCACTATGGAAGTGCTAAAAACTACAACAAAGATTGCGATCCAATCCAATCCACTTTATTTATATATAGCACATTTAAACAACAAAAATGTTTCTAACGTGTTGCACAAAAATAATAAAACCAAGATTCAAATACTATTCTTAGCTCCACCAATGACTGAATATAAACAAAATAAATAAATAAATGTAAAACCAATATAAAAATAAATATGATTAAAAACGATTTTAAACGGTAAAAACAATTAAAACAATAAATAGAAATCAAAATTTAAAAACACATAGGACCACACAACTCACTTAGTGTTAAAAACCATAAAATAAAAGTGGGTCTTAAGACGAGACCTAAAACACTCCACTGTGGGAGCAGTTCTAACATGGAGGGGCAGAGTGTTCCAGAGCTTAGGGCCGACCACAGAGAAGGCCCTGTCTCCCCTTGTTTTAAGTCTGGTCTTGGGCACCACAAGGTGGAGTTGGCTCTCGGACCTCAGAGCGAGCACAGGTGTGTAAATTTGGATGAGGTCCGGGTTATAATGAGTTGCCAGTCCATGCAAAGCTTTAAAACCAAACACCAACATTTTAAAATCAATTCTAAAATGAACAGGGAGTCAGTGCAAAGTCTTAAGAATTGGGGTTATATGCTGCAGTTTCCTGGCCCCTGTTAAAAGTCGTGCTGCCGCGTTCTGGACTAACTGCAACCAGGAGAGAACCTTTTGGTTAATGCATGGAGAAGACGTTTTCAAAGTAGAGGCATGGAAATTGCACTGCCCAAAAAACTTGGCATCCTGAAAAGACAGTCGGAGAGTGGTCTATAAAACAGAATCTATGCAAAATTTTGACCAAAGAACCATCATTACATGTGTTTTAAATGTAGAAAAAATTAATATGAACTCAATATTTGACACGTAGCCATTTATATAAAAAACTGGCATTATTTTTCAGGTCACAGGGGTCATACGCGTTGGTCTGTGCCTGTTGCAACCAAGTAACATTCAGGTTGGATATGGATACTTTGTGCAAATATACCATATTTTTCGGATTATAAATCGCCCCGGAGTATACGTCGCACCGGCCGAAAATGCATAATAAAGAAGTAAAAAAACATTTATACGTCGCACTGGAGTATAAGTCGCATTTTTGGGGGAAATTTATTTGATAAAATCCAACACCAAGAAAAGACATTTGAAAGGCAATTTAAAATAAATAAAGAATAGCGAACAACAGGCTGAATGAGTGTATGTTATATGACACATAAATAACCAACTGAGAAGGTGCCTGGTATGTTAACGTAACATATTATAGTAAGAGTCATTCAAATAATTATAACATATAGAACATGCTATTCGTTTACCAAACAATTTGTCACTCCTAATCAATAAATGCGATGAAATCTTCTTCCCCTTCTAAACAACTCTGCCAACTCCAAAAGAATGCGCCGCTTCCTCTTGTCATTTTCTTCTGCATATTTCACTACGTCCAGTTTGTAATCTGCAGTACATGATTTCCTTTTCGGTGCCAGTTTTGTTCAGCCCTTCTCAGTTTTTATAAATTACCGCCAACGATGAAATGATCCATTTTAATAGCTACGGCTGCATGTAGCATATAGCAGTTAGCATTACATGACCCACAATGCACTTCTGCCATGACCCTCCCCCACTGAATTCTTATTGGTTGACGTGTGTGACGATTGCTGATGTGTGTGCGACGATTGCTGACATTTTCTTCGTCTCTTCCGCGAATGAGATTAATAATATTATTTGATATTTTACGGTATTGTGCTAATAATTTCACATAATAATTTTTTAGTCGCGCTGGAGTATATGTCGCACCCCCGGCCAAACTAGGAAAAACAACTGCGACTTATAGTCCGAAAAATACTGTACCTGGCGTGTTTGTTAAAATTTAGAACGTTTCAAATAACATCTCTGTCAAAAAACAATAAAAAGGTAAATGTGGTGTTTTTTGTGTTCTCCCTGTCTTCTCTATTTGTCAGTTTCTTTCCTCAGTCTAATTGTCCCCAACGAGGCACACCTGCTACTTATCACTTCCCGGTAGCATATAAGCTCGTCACCGCCAGCTGTTCCCTGCCGGTTATTGTTTCCTGTACCCTACACTCACATGTGCCTACTCCGATTCTGCTGCCCTGTTATGTTCCTTTTTTTCGTTTTCATGTTAACCTTGACCTGTTTGTGTTTTGTTTCCTAGTCTCCATGTTTTAAGAGTACTCTTTTGCTGCGCTCAGTGCGTCCTGGCCTTTTTTCCCTCGCTGACCACTGAAGATACGACATTTGTTTAACTACCCTATGGTGTGCACTTTTGCCCCATCTCCCTTAGTTACTATTTTGGACTTATTAATATTTTCATTTTTTGCTACTTCCTTGCCTTCATTCTCTTGAACATTACCTAACAGTAAGGGGAAAAGGGCAAACCAGGGGCGTAGAATTGGGTAGGGACGCTAGGGGCACGTCCCTACCAATATCCAGCCGCTACTGTGTAGTCACTATCAAGACAAGCGCTGCCCGTAATGTTTAGTCAATGATTACGGCACAGAAAGGGTTAAATAGTAGGTGTCTTCTAGAAGTCCCGCCTCTAACCTAAATATCGCTCCCTGATTGGTTGCCGGTTTCATGCTAACTTACGTGTGATTGGCTGTCCCCGCTGTCACTCCTTCTGCTTGTAAAAGCTAGCCTTCATGCTAGTTGCTAGCGAGCGGACGAGACACGGTGCAACTATCAGTGTAAGTTGTCAACATGTTCGGCATTTGTTGTTCCTGCCACACGGTAGCTAGATGGATTTTAATATCAGTGCTGTGATTTACATTGTGTTTGTGTCTGTTTGCGTGCGTGTGTGCTGTAGGTTTTGAAGGATGTCAATGAAAAGAAAACTGGATATAAAAGACTTCTTTAGGAGTCAAACTGTAAGTTACTTCAAGGGTGTATAGAGGCTCAACAATATTGAATAATTCAACAATATATCACTCCAGTCGCGCCCCTTAGAGTGCTATAATGAGCATATACCATGGACTGGAGTGATATATTGCTTTTATAAAACGGTTACCAATAAAGGCAATATGAAATAGGAATACTCAATCAATTTAATGTAGTTTTATTCAACCAGAAATACATATTATCCAATAAAATAGCCTCACTGTGGAAAAAATAGTCCCACCTATCCAGACGTTAGCTCCAAATTAGCACTGCATTTCGTCTTTTCCTCAGCGTTTTGTCAGGTGAAAGTCAATGCTCAGTCCCCTTTACCATTGTTAACCCTCCCCAGAGGTGAAAGTTAACCTTAAACATGTGAATGCAACTACTTTAGTCTCGGTTTTTTAACATCGTAAAAACCTCAGCTGTGTTTTACTACGGACTGCAACAGTCCGTTGTCATGGATACATGACAACAACTTCCATTCATACCAGTCATACGTGCCTGAGGCGCAGTGATAGCCTGCGCTGTGATAAGGCTTTAGAATAGTAGCCGTGCTCAATATTTAAACCACGGTTAACAGCCAATCAGATCGCCGGATTTCACCTTTCCGTTTTATTTTTTCAATTATTTTTTAGTTTCATGTATTTGTGTAGAAGTGAGCAACGGTTTGAAAATACCAATGAACAAAACTTTGTGGTGGAAATACAATAAAACCTCACTAGATGATCATGTGATTTTACAATTATAAAATATAATTAATTAATATTAAGTAATATTCATATTTAGTAAAAGCCTTTTTGCTCAGGCAGTAACAGTACCATCAAGCTCTATGGTCATTGTCCCTAATGTATCTGTTATGCATCAACAATTAATACGTACAGACCTAACTACTAGGCATCTCTGCCTGTCGCACCTCGTCCAGTGCACTTCGAGGTCAGCTTTGAATGGTATCCTCCCAGCGAGTCCATGCCCCCTGTTTTCCCTGGGATACGGCCTTGACCCGATACTGGTCTTGTGCCACTTGTGTGACCTCTTCCACCACCATGGCCTTCCTCTGCTGTCTCGTGGCTTTGGACCAGAACTGGACTGGTTTCCCCCATCCCAGTCCTGCCCGGCTGTCTTGGACTCTTCCCAGGATCCCCTTATATTTCAACCTCGAGACAGCTTGGTCCACTTCCACCTGGGCCCTCCACTTTCGTCCAGTGCGGACAGTCACCGCTGCACTCTTCACAGCTTCGTCTCTTGATTCCCTCATCTCCAGTACAAGGCGAGTCTTCTCCTGCCTGTAACCCAGATTGATGGACTTTAGAGGAAGTTGCAGAATGTTCTTGCCAAAAAGACCTGTGTCTGAGAAACAGCGGTGAGGCCCAGCCACTTCGTGATATAACCGTTGGCGGTGCTGTCCATCTTGCTGGCCTGAGAAGATGGAATTTCAGCTACTTTCAGCGGCAACATCACGCGGTGGAAAAGTGTGAAGTGGTAACACCAAACCTTCAGCTTCCCAGGAAGGTGGCTCCTGTCGATCCTTACGAGCCCCTCTTTTAGTTGTTTCTGGACCACCCTCCCCATCTGCCTGTCCGAGAGCTCTGCTGTATACTCCCTCCCGAGGCTTCGTATTGGCTGCTCTGCCAGGAGTGGAATCTTCTCACCTCCTGCTGTGAAGACTGTCCTGTCATCTCTCACCCCCTTCCTGATTGACAGGCTCCTGGACTTAGCGGGCTTTATCTTCATTCCCGCCCAGATGGTCAGTTCGTCGAAACGCTTGAGGAGTCGTGCTGTGCATGGGGCGGTCTGTAGGATGCTTGTCACATCATCCATGAAACCTCTCAGAGCGGGGAGTCTTCCTCCTGACGGTGTTTTCAGGCCTCTGGCCATTTGCCTTGCTCCAATGAGTAACACTTCAAATGCAGCTACAAAGAGGATTGGTGATATGGAGCAGCCCATGGCAATTCCCACTTCCAACCGGCGCCTTCTGAGTCCATCTGCCCGACACAGCTTGGCAAGACGCTGCTTGAGCTCGTCCCATAGCACTTTGAGGCCTTCTTTTTCCTCTGCGGCTGCTTTCCTCCACCTCTTACGCAACTGGCGCCTATTGCTTATGAGCCCCTCGATGTCCCTCTCCCTCCGTCCTTTGTGCCTCTGGGCTGTGGCTCGCTTGGTCTCACTCTCTCCGAACTTCTCTCTGCCCTCCTCATAAATGATGTTACTCAGCGAGGTTAGTTTGCGCTCAACCGTCCCTCGCAGAGAATGCTCCAGTACCCCTCTCAGGTGATCATCAAGCTTGCACCATTCTGCTTGGTTTTTCGCCCTTGGCCACTTGATCTTCTTGCGCCTTTCTGGATGTTTGCGTTGGCTCTCTGACTGTGCAACTCTCTGGGGCACTGCATGAGTTTCGCTCTCGGGCGCTGCATTCATCTCCCCTCCTGCTTCCCCTGCCTTTCCCCCTCAGCCTTGCTGGGACCCTCTGCACTGTGGTTTTTCACCTGGGATTGGGTCTCTTCCGTCTGACCTGCCGAAGCAGCGCGGTTATGCTGGTCAGGAGTACTCCCACACTTCATTCTCCCTTGATGAATCCCCAGTCCTTTAAAGGAAGTCACCTTCTGCCAACCGCATTTACACTTCCGGAGAACCTTCTCATTGTCATTTTCCGTTCCGTTTGTTACCGTTTCATCCGTCAGAATAGGCCCATCTTCCATCCCGCCTCTCGGAGGGCCTTCGGGTTGTTTTTTCTTATGCTTTTTCGTAGTCAGTTGGTAGGTGCTTCCTCTTGAGGAAGCTAGTGGGTAAGGTGACTAGCCGCCCACTCCTGGTACGGTCTCTCCCGTCGTCCACCGGTCTTCCCCGATTGCCCACCAGACTTTCCTGGCTGCCAACTGCTCTTTCATAGTAGTCGCTGGTTCCCCAGAAGTGTCAATTAATACGTACAGACCTAACTGCTAGGCATCTCTGCCTGTCGCACCTCCTCCAGTGCACTTCGAGGTCAGCTGCAGGGTCGTCAGCTGGTGCCACCGTTCACTGATGTTTCGCCCCCAAGCCAGGACACCTCGCGGCGGGGGGGCAGTGGCTACGCGGGGACGTCTCCCCGCGCCACTCCCTGCAACTGACCTCACTGGGGTGTTGAGCCCCAAGTGTTGTCCCTCCTTCTTAGCCACATCTAGAAACTTGCCTTCTCTGCCTCCTCTGCCAACTCCTTGATGGCCCTCCTCAGGTTGGAACCGGTCATCCCTGCCGCACGCAGGAGCCGGGTTGCAGAACCTCCTACGAAGCCCCTGCATCCAATCTCCACGGGGTGAATGGACGCAGACCAGCCTCCCCCCTTGCAGTCCTCTGCTAGGTCGCTGTACTTTGACCTTTTGAACTCATGTGCTACTGCTATTCCCTCCTCTCATGGCACGGTTAGTTCAATGATGAGGACTTTCTTAGCAGCTGAGGACCACATCACAACGTCTGGTCTTAGCGTTGTCTGTACTACCTCAGTTGGGAAGACTAGCTGCTTGTCCAGGTCTACGCGCATCTCCCAGCCCTTACCAGGGGTAAGCAGAAGTGATGATCGTCCCTTCTCTGTCTTCTGTCCTACCTCACCTGGTTTGATAAAAGTGATGTTTGGCCGATGGGGATCTGTGGCGTTGTTTGCCCCGACTCTGCATCTCTCTAACAGCTCTGACAACTTCCTCAGCACCTGATTGTGTCGCCACTGGAAGCGCCCCTGTAAGGTGACAGACAGCAGAGAGGCTGGAGGAGATGGAGCAGGAGAGGCCAGAGAAGTTAGAGGAAGAGAGCCAGGAGGAAGTAAAGGAGAGGCTGGAGATTATTACAGGTAATTTATGTTTATTTACAATGTTGTATTGCATGAATGTATTTCTGATGTTGTTGATGGATAGTAGGCTATGTTAATTGACAGTATGATGCACAGTTGCACTACAGCCCTACACTAAAGAGTGAGGATGAGAACTCTTTGAAGTTGTCTCCTTTGCTTTCATTTTAGTTGCTTTACCCTATAACTAATCTGCAAGACGTGAAATTATGATTGCTAATGTAAAAAAAAAAAAAAGTTAACCTTCAGAGTGCTGCCTTGGAGCACTTTTGTGTTCCCACCAATCTCAAAATCAAACCTACTCCCTTGGGGCAAACAATAGGAATGTAGCAAAAAAACTTAAACATTAAAAATAATTATAATATACTTAGTCACTTATCACACAATTATTTGTCTTTAAATATATTGTAGATAATCTGTTTATAGCAAAAACATTTTATGAAAAATATCAACATACCCCCCCACCCCCCATACTTGACTCTTCAGTACACTACTCAGTGGCCTTGTAGTTACAGTGTCCGCCAGTGTAGTTACAGTGTTGGTAGGTTGTGAGTTCAAACCCCGACCGAGTCATACCAAAGACTATAAAAATGGGACCCATTACCTCCATGCTTGACACTCAGAATCAAGGATTTGAATTGGGGGTTAAGTCACCAAGATAATTCCTGGGCGCAATTATGATATAAAGCTGACACAATGTTATTAGTATTTCTTTAAATAAAAAAAATTTTATAAAAATTTGGACACCCTTAAACTAAAATATCGATATTTTGATTTGAGAATCGATATTATTTGATATCTATAGACGGTAGACATATTCCAGTATCGATCCGCACATCAATAACCAGTGTATCTCCTATTACTGGGACAATGTTTTGGCATAAGGTAGCCCCGCATTGTTGGATAGGATAGGATAGGATAGGATAGGATAGGGTAGGTCTTTATTGTCATTGCACAAGTACAACGAAACTTTGTTTTCAGCACAAACCAATTCAAGATTAGACAAACAGTGTACAGGGTTACAGAACAAGAATGCTGATGGGTCGCCATAAGGCGCCCCGTAAAAGATGGGAAAAAGGTAAAGGCTGGGGAAGGATGAGTAAAAAATACAATCTAGACTGGGCTCCTAAGGGGGCCCAGTCTTAAGTCGGAAAACAACCTTCATAGATAAGCACATATACATATTACAACATGCATCTCGAGATATCTAGCAACAGAGGGAAGGTAGTTTAAGGTCATGGTGGTAGGCCACAGCTCTTCAGGCGCTGACCATCTATTCATCACCCCTACGGGATTTGCGTCGAGGGTGTTGGCTTGGGGGGTTTGGGGTGTGGCGTATATTTTTTTGTGGATGTGTGTATGTGTGAGCCAGTAGTGTGTCTCTGTTCCGCGGCCTTGATGTATTATGCAGTCGCTAGTCCAAAGTCAATAACAACAGGTGTGTGTCCATGAGAGACAAGAAGGGAGTTTGTTGTGTCTTCACTGCAGTGTCCTTCGGGAGAGTTTCGAAGCCAGGGAAACAATCCAAGTTAGAATGATTTGTATGCGAGTGAAAACAAAATGTGCTTTTCACTCTAAATTGTCTATGACTGGTCCTCAATGCGGGGTAGACAGTCCGATGTAATCCACAATTCTTCCCGCATCCTCCAAGCATTTGTGGCAGCTTTAGGGTACTTTGAAGACTGCCAGCAACTTCCAATTTGTCGACAAACCAGAGCAACGCTTACTCCAATCAGCAGATGTCCTGTTGTCATAATTCCGAATAGATGGATATCTTCACGTCCTCGACAGAAAAGGGTCGCCAGGCACGCCGCCCTCCTTCTTCTCCCTAGAGTCCGTCGTGTGTCCAGCAACAACCGCTTCGTCACGACAGCAGGTTCACCCAAACCCAAGATCTTGTCAATTTTGTTGAAGCCAGTTAAATAGTTCCAATGTTTAGATTTGGAGAGCAGTGCAAAAAGAGGAAACAAGAAAGTTAAGACAAGACAAAACAAAGAAGCAAGCAGGAGAGATAAGGGAGAGGAAAGGGGAGCGTCCACCCTCGATGAGTGCCAAGGAGAAATATCTGAATCCGGCCGCCTCCCGCAAACGCTCGACCAACTTTCAATTTCTTTCCTCTTGAAAAAAGGCAAGAATCCTTCATCGTGCACTTTGTATTGTCCTGTTAGCCTGTGCAATGTGGACTTCAAATTATTATCCAAACTACTGGCTTCACGTCTGGATGCTATTCTCCCTTATATTATTTTATTTTACCAAAATTTTTTATATTTAATTTTTCCAACTATAACACCAAAAAACACACTTGAACAAACATGTAAGGAAGCACAAACTCCAAAAAACAAACAACGTCAAACATTTAGGTTGGGTCGGGATCTTGCTCAATTGTTGTCCGTTCTCAAGAGGGCTTTAGCCTAGACCAGGTGTCACCAACCTTTTTGAAACCAAGAGCTACTTCTTGGGTACTGATTAATGCGAAGGGCTGCCAGTTTGATACACACTTAAATAAATTGCCAGAAATAGCCAATTTGCTCAATTTACCTTTAATAAATAAATCTATATATATATATATATATATATATATATATATATATATATATATATATATATATATATATATATATATATAAAAAATGGCTATTTCTGTCTGTCATTCCGTCATACATTTGTTTTCCTTTTACGGAAGGTTTTTTGTAGAGAATAAGTGATGAAAAAAACACTTGATTCAACGGTTTAAAAGAAGAGAAAACAGGAAAAAAATGAAAATTTAATTTTGAAACATAGTTTATCTTCAATTTCGACTCTTTAAAATTCAAAATTCAACCGAAAAAAATAAAGAGAAAAACTAGCTAATTCTAATATTTTTGAAAAAAATAAAATAATTTATGGAACATCATTAGTAATTTTTCCTGATTAAGATTAATTTTAGAATTTTAATGACATGTTTTAAATAGGTTAAAATCTAATCTGCACTTTATTATAATATATAACAAATTGGACCAAGCCATATTTCTAACAAGGACAAATCATTATTTCTTCTAGATTTTCCAGAACAAACATTTTTAAATAAATTCAAAAGACTTTGAAATAAGATTTAAATTTGATTCTACAGATTTCCTAGATTTGCCAGAATAATTTTTTTGAATTTTAATCATAATAAGTTTGAAGAAGCTAAAATGAAGAATTAAATTAAAATGTACTTATTATTGTTTACAATAAAAATAAGAAAAATACTTTAACATTAATTTAAATTGTCAGGAAGGAAGAGGAAGAAAGGTAAAAAGGTATGTGTTGGAAAATCCTAAAATATTTTTTAAAGTTGTAGTTTTCTCTAAAATTGTCTTTCTGAAAGTTATAAGAAGCAAAGTAAAAAAATAAATGAATTTATTTAAACAAGTGAAGACCAAGTGTTTAAAATATTTTCTTGGATTTTCAAATTCTATTTGAGTTTTGTCTCTCTTAGAATTAAAAATGTCGAGCAAAGCGAGACCAGCTTGCTAGTAAATAAATAAAATTTAAAAAATAGAGGCAGCTCACTGGTAAGTGCTGCTATTTGAGCTATTTTTAGAACAGGCCAGCGGGCTACTCATCTGGTCCTTACGGGCTACCTGGTGCCCGCTGGCACCTCGTTGGTGACCCCAGGCCTAGACGTTCCCATAAGGTTCCAACACATTTGACAAATCTTTTTCAGACACATATAAGACAAAGAGGTTCCAAACCTTATGGAAAAGGTATAGTTGATTTGTTTATCATATATGTATTTTTTTTTCTCTAAAGCAAGGGTTGTTGATAGTGCCGACAGCAATCTGCCAATTCCTGGTCTCTTGATATTTTTCCATTAAAGAGCTATTAATGTCTTTGCCAACAATATGCCCAGGACCACAAATTCTTTTTAAGTATCACATTTTCTGGATAAAAAACTTAGAAACCTAGATAAGCCTGCATTGTTTTATTTTTTGTTAAAATTGCCAAATACGATGTAAGAATGTGCTTTTTTCTTCCCTACGCTTGATATAAGTATAAGATATACCTTAATTATATTTGTGGAATTTTTTTGGAGTAATATATTTTCTCATTAGGAAGTTATGTCGTATTAATTTTAAACATGTATTAGTAGTATTTGATTGTGCTTTAGGACATGGCTTTTCCCAGTCCTCTATTAAAATATCACCATGCAGACCAATTCTCCAATCTTCCGGCCTTTCCATGGACGTTTCTCTACTTCGATCCACTAAAATTTGTATAATTTGGAAATTAGGCCCAGTATTTAGTCATCAAGTTTGCCATGATAGACACAGAAAGGATGAATACTGTTTGCTTTTTTTTTGTTTTCTAATGAATTTTTTTAGCTGGAGATACTTAAAAAGGTGATTTCAAGGTATTTTATATTTTTGATTATTTCTCCAAATGACATTATTTCCTTCTGTGTA
Source organism: Nerophis ophidion (assembly GCF_033978795.1). Taxonomy (NCBI): domain Eukaryota; kingdom Metazoa; phylum Chordata; class Actinopteri; order Syngnathiformes; family Syngnathidae; genus Nerophis; species Nerophis ophidion. Next base: position 23,766,930 of record NC_084614.1, on the reverse strand, counting down.
TTATAGAGCTCTCCAACTTTTACCAGGCCCTGTTTTGCCCAAGCTGCTCTTCCGGGAGTATAGCGGTCATTTCTCCATATTGGGCTGAAGACAGAGAGGGATGGATTTTTTTAAATATATTTTTTTACTTGGTACCACATTACAAACATATTTCTTGCTATTGGGTTTTTTTGTTTTCTTTTTAAGTTCTTTAGTGTTTGCTAAGTACAAAAAAATAGGAAGAGGTAGGTTAAGCTGGATTCCTGTCATATCTTTCCCTACATGGGCTTATTATACTGGGAAATAATATCACAATGTTCTCAGCTGTGCTGCCCAATAGTACCACCAAGGTTGGGGCATTTATGCCCCTCTCTGTCATAGGGCAAATATTCAGGGCTCAAATTTAACCAGGGCAACGTCGCTGTTCAAAAATGTTCAAAAAACATCAACGGTAACAACATACCTTGACTTTTTACTTGTAAATGGACGTGGAAGAAACGATAAACGGTATATTGATAATTTGCGATAAAATTCCCGACGGTTAGTAATACTGTGACGGGTCTCCAGCCGTCCTCGTGTGGGTTGTGGTGACACTCGATACAGGACGCATCGTAACAGGTTTGACTCTGATTTATTCTTTCCATAAACATGTCAACTTCTTGCCAGTCCGTCGCGCCACTTTCTAGCACGCTGGCTCTTCCTGCTCGTCGCGGTGCACCTTTCGGTGTCCGGTGGCTGCGTCTGCTGTGGGGGCTCATCTTGCTCGGGGTCGATCTCGTCGCTCTCGTGGTCGTTGTTGTCGGGTGGTTCCTTTCCTACTTCTGCCACGATTGCTCCTCCCTCTCCCCTTTTATGCTGCAGCAGAAGATGCAGGGATTGAGAGCAGGTGTGTCGTTTACGCACCTGACTCTGATGGCTGCAGTGTCGCTCCAGGCGTGCCCCGCCTCTCCGTTCTGCTGCATGCTCCGCCTCCTGGCCGCCATCTTGGTCAGGACCACTGTTTGAACTCGCCCGCTGTCGGCTCGTCGGCTATGTCTCTCCACAAATACAATTTAATTTTATCCATTTTATGCAACACAAAGTCAGGCGTGTGCGCAATGGCATCGTTTGACTTGATAATCATGGCGGACAAGCTACAAGGACTTTGCTCCGGAGATTTACTCTCAAAGTAAATGGAACAAAGCGTTTGGTTTAACGTCATTTTCCCTCGCTTCTTAGTGTGCGTTTATGAGCGCACTGCTGTGTTTAGATGGCGACAGATGTGGACAATATTGAAGACAGACGCACAAAGCATACAGCGAATGAGAAAACTATTTGATGTTGCTTTTATTTTCTCAATAAAGTGTTGTCACAACTTGTTCATAAAGTATTTTAGTTGTTTACTGGGAGGATAACTCGTCCTTTATTTAATTGCAAATTGTATCAGTGTTCAAATAACATAAATAAGCGGTAGAAAAATGGATGAATGAATGGTCTAGCTAAAATGTTTTGTCATCTCGTCGAATTTATCACAGGCTGTGAAGATTGTTTATGCGATGTGAGAGGAGTCGCTCTTCTTTATTTTTGCTGGCCAAAGTGTTGTACTAAACCACTGCGCGGCGTTGTTGGAGAAGAACAAAGCTTGTTTATTAGACTTCATCTCAATTAGCCAAACTGCTTTGAGTTTTATATTAATATCAAAAAGTAAACACCATGTTTTTTTTTACATATCTTGAGTTTTTTTCATGTCACAAAGGTGTTATTTCAAAAACCATTCATGCGACACATCATTTTTTTAATGTTTTATTGCGTATAGTTAATTCCTATACTACTTATTTCTGCTCAAACTCCTAATGGAGCTGTCGTGAAAAAGCATCTATATGTACATAACTCAAAGGGGAACATTATCACAATTTCAAAAGGGTTAAAAACAATAAAAATCAGTTCCCAGTGGCTTGTTATATTTTTGAAGTTTTTTTCAAAATTTTACCGGTCCCAGAATATCCCTAAATAAAGCTTTAAAGTGCCTTATTTTCGCGATCTTTGAAACCACTATCCAATGGGGGTCTGGCGGCATATTTCTTGCCAGTGGTGCAACTTGAATCCCTCCCTGTTAGTGTTGTTACACCCTCCGACAACACACCGACGAGGCATGATGTCTCCAAGGTTCCAAAAAATAGTCGAAAAAACGGAAAATAACAGAGCTGAGACCCGGTGTTTTTAATGTGAAACTGAATATGGCGGGTGTGTTACCTCGGTGACGTCACGTTCTGACGTCATCGCTAAAAGACCGATAAACAGAAAGGCGTTTAATTTGCCAAAATTCACCCATTTGGAGTTCGGAAATCGGTTAAAAAAAACATGTTCTTTTTTCTGTAACATCAAGGTATATATTGACGCTTGCATAGGTTTGGTGATAATGTTCCCCTTTGAAAACATAAATAGGTTATTTTATGAATTTATTATGGGTCTACTTAAAATGTGACCAAATCTGATGGGTCAAAAGTATACGCACAGCATTGGTAATATTTGGTTACATGTCCCTTGGCAAGTTTTACTGCAATAAGGCACTTATGATAGCCATCCACAAGCTTCTGGTTGAATTTTTGACCACTCTTCTTGACAAAAATCGGTGCAGTTCAGTTAAATGTGTTGGTTTTCTGACATGGACATGTTTCTCCAGCATTGTCAACACGTGTAAGTCAGGACTTGGGGAAGGCCATTCTAAAAACTTAATTCTAGCCTGATTTAGCCTTTTCTTGACCCCTTTTGACGTGTGTTTGGGGTCATTGTCCTGTTGGAACACCAAACATTGCTGTATGTATACTTTTGACCCAGCAGATTTGTTCACATTTTCAGTAGACCCATAATAAATTCATAAAAGAACCAAACTTCATGAATGTTTTTTGTGACCAATAAGTATGCGATCCAATCACTCTATCACAAAAAAATAAGTGTTGTAGAAAGTATTCGAAACTTAAAACAACCATGACATTATGTTCTTTACATGTGTATGTAAACTTTTGATCGCGACTGTATATATATATATATATATATATATATATATATATATATATATATATATATATATATATATATTAGGGGTGGGCAAATTAATGCGTTAATTACGAGTTAACTCATCAATCTATTAACGCCGACAATTATTTTATCGCGCATTTGCGTATGTTGTTTACATGCTTTTATTTTGTTAACGCCTTTTCTTATAAAGATGGCGGCGCCCGGACGGGCTTCGGCGTGGGGGGGCTGTTGGTAAAGATGGAACATTTGGCAAAAATAACGGACAATTCTGCAAATTTCATGGCTGGCTTACAGCGTGGTCACTCCGGGATCACTTACGATCGCCAGACAATTCTGGATGTGGATAGATCGGGCCGTTTTGGAGTGAATGACGCGTGCTTGCTAGACCGGCTAGGTAGCATGGGAATACTTTGCCGGCTACATCCAGCGGCCTGTGAAGCAGCGGAGTATATGTGTTGTCTGTCTTTTCGTGAATAATGCAGACGAGGAGTGTTGGCTGAGTTCTTAACGTTTGCTTTCAGAGCGTGCATATCACAACATACAAGATGCCGTCATGGCGACACAACCTATACCGGGCTACCGCGCATGCTCGTCACTCCTGTTGCATGCTGGGTAGGGTAGTTCTTTTTTCCCCTGGCTCATAACATCACAATATAGTACCATGTATATGATGCGTTCAGTTTATCAAAGCACCAAGCAAACAATCGGAAAATTCCCATCATATCAATTCCTATATATGGTCATAATTATTTTAAGTGCACTACGCATAATAAACACAACATTATTAATATTGCTACTACGGATAATTTAATCAAAAAATCCCTAAAACAGCCCACTACCTATAATATAGGTTTTTTAAACATAAGATCCCTGATAAAAAAAAATGTTCGCTGTTACCTCAGAAATTGCCTGTTCAGATGTTATGATTGTGGCTCAGAGATTTGTATGTAGATTATATTTATTTTCCATAACAAACAGGATAACTTAAATACCCTGGCAGTGGCAATGAGCTTAAATGTTTGTATTTACATTTTTTGAGTTGATTTTCATAAAATATGCTATTTAACTGCTACTGTTTAACAAGTACTGATTTGAATTGTGTTTGCACAACAAATGTTTTGGCGCTTTTGTTCATGTGAGAGAATATTCCAATAAAGGTGCACTACACACTACTTTTGAATTCATTATTGGGCTTTGCGTATACAATACAGTTAATCGCAATTAATCAGAGAAAAAGTAAGATTAACTTCGATTAAAATTTTTAATCGTTGCCCAGCCCTAATATATATATATATATATATATATATATATATATATATATATATATATATATATATATATATATATATATATATATACACATATGCAATATATGCATGCATGCTTTGGAGCCCTGCCTCGAAAGAAAATAATGTTTGCCTTGGTGCCCTTCCAACTTGCTTTGGTGCCCTAAAACTTTGACCTTAAAAAGTAAAGATTTGAGGCCTGAATATAGTAATGACCAGTGTTGGGTTGGTTACTGAAATCCAGTAACTAGTCACAGTTACTAGTTACTTTATTTCAAAAGTAACTCAGTTACTAACTCGGTTATTTACACCCAAAAGTAATGTGCTACTGTGAAAAGTAACTATTTAGTTACTTCTATTTTTATTTTATTTTTTAAGGCCCCCTTTAATGCCCTTTGAGCCTTCATTTCAGTACTGTTATTGCACTGGGGAACAATACAATATATTGATCAACTTGACATGCATTTGCATCACTGAACTCTGCTAAGCAATGTGGTCTACATACAACACATAAACATACATACATTTTAGGGGACGGCGTGGCGCGGTGGGAGAATGGCCGTGCGCAACCCGAGGGGCCCTGGTTCAAATCCCACCTAGCACCAACCTCGTCACGTCCGTTGTGTCCTGAGCAAGACACTTCACCCTTGCTCCTGATGGGTGCTGGTTGGCGCCTTGCATGGCAGCTCCCTCCATCAGTGTGTGAATGGGTAAATGTGGAAGTAGTGTCAAAGCGCTTTGAGTACCTTGAAGGTAGAAAAGCGCTATACAAGTACAACCCATTTATTTATTTAACACACAGAGACAAAGATATGATTCAAAGGGCCAATTTTTTCAGGCCAGAACAAATTGACAAAACTATTTCAAATAGTTGCAGCATAACATACTGTGGGGGGAGGGTGTGATCAGCGCGCTGCAGGATCATAAGGTCACCGCCTCAGTCAATGGTGTTGAGGGCGGAGCACCATCGACTAAGTGCAGGGCATGTGCGGGATGGAGAGACACAGCTGGCAGGTGATTATATTTCGCAGGTGGTACGTGTTAATCTAATCAGCTGTTGTGTTTAACAGTGAGCGGACAGCGAAGGAGAGAGGTGTGGGAGAAACTGGAGAGACAGTCATCTGAAAAGATTGCACTGAGATGATTGTTCGTTGCATTGCATGTTGATTAAAACTCTGTTAAAAGGCACGCCTGACTCCTGTGACGTGGTCTCCGTGGAACAGGTAGGGAACGACCTCTACATCTACAAAGAAGACCCCAGACGCAGATTCCAGACCATGCGACTCGGACAGGAGGAGCGGCCTTTTGCCCTGGGCCAGCAGCTATCAGACGCGGCGACAAGATGGCTGCAACCTGAACAAATAGAGGAGGTGATTGAGCAGATCATTGTTGAACAATTCCTGGAGGCAATCCGGGCGCGGACGTCAGCTTGGGTCCGCTCCCACCGACTCCAAGACGTAGAAGTAGCGGTAGCCTTGGTGGAGGACCGCCTGGCCGTACACCGGGAGAAGGGGAAGGAAGAGAAGGCTGAAGGAAGAGCGGAACGGCCGGTTCCGGCGCCGTGTAGGATGCGGGCACTGGCGGCCGAAGGAGTCCAGCCATGGCTAGGGCCACGACACAACACTATTCTGCTTTCTCCTCCTCAGGGCCAGGCCGCTGCGGACACTGTGTTTCCCCAACAAACGGCGCCTCGAATGCCTGGGCAGGTATGCTGAAGGTGTGGGTGGATAGGACACCTGCAGCGGATTGTCCAAAGATGGAAGTGGGACAGGTGATCTGGGTTGGCGACCCTCTGGCACCCTCCCCCGGACCAGGAGAGACAAACTATGTACCGGTAAGGATACAAGGGATTATACACTGAAAACAGTGTATAATCCGCAGACTCTACTAGCTGTATATGACACTCTGTCATATTTACAGCTTTTTTTTTTTTTTTGCTGCTGACTCTCAGCTAGTAGTTTTCCGGATGGAAAAGTCAGATTGGTGCTTGGTGCAGATGAACTTTTTGATTGTTGAGAACAAGCCCCTTGCACTGGTAGGAGTGTCTTCTTCTACTTCTGAATGCTTTCTCTTGGTCCGAGATGGGCGTGGTGCCACATCTATGGCAACAGAAAGCCATGGATGTGGCTTTCTGTTGCCACATCCATGAGTTTGGGTTTATCTGTGTTTGGCACGTCGCCCGGGGGGCAATGGTGGATTCGGGTTGCAAGCAGTCCATGATTCACCAAAACCTGGTTCGACCCAGGGCATTGAAAAAGGTCGCACGGGTGCGGGTTGATATTCACGAGTATCCTATGGTGCCGGTGGAAATTTTTTTCAGGGGGAAAACATAATGTAAAGGTGGCCGTACGTTTGCACCTAATGCACCCCATAATCTTGGGAACTAATTGGATGGGGTTTGAGGGGTTAGTAAAGCAGTGTGCCGGGGTGCGTTCACGACCCGAAGGGAAAGGGGATAGCCGCGCTGTTTTCAGTGGCACCGCGAGGTTATCCGATGGGGGTGGAGAAGGGGAGTCGGAGGGAACTTCGCAAGAGGTCTCCCCGAATCCTCAATGGCGCCCCATGGACGATTTTCCAGTCGAGCAGTCTCGTGATCATACTCTGCGCGCGACCTGGGACCAAGTGATTTCAATTGATGGGCAGCGAATCCGCACAGGGATAGCGCGGGATTTACCCCACTTTGCATTGATTAGGGACAGATTGTACATAGTGAGTCGTGACACTCAGACAGGTGAAGAAATTACCCAATTGTTGGTGCCAATAAGCCGTCGGGAAATTTTTTTCCAGGCAGCACTTTTTAACCCCATGGCTGGTCACATGGGATATGATAAAACACTCAATCAGATAATGGTCCGATTATATTGGCCAAGCATTCGGACAGACGTGCGCCGCTGGTGTGTGGCTTGCCCGGACTGTCAACTAGTCAACCCCACGGCCACCCCTAGGGCACCTTTGCTGGCCATTACCACTCATAGAGGTCCCATTTGACCGAATTGGCATGGACCTCGTCGGACCATTTCACCCGAGCACCCAGGGATATCGCTTTGCGCTAGTCCTGGTGGATTACGCAATGCGCTATCCCGAAGCAGTACCGCTGGGCTTCATCTCTGCAAAGAGTGTTTCCAGTTATCTCCCGAGTTGGAATCCCGAGAGAGACTCTAACCGACCAGGGCACATCCTTTATGTCACGCACGTTAAAGGAGCTGTACGGATTATTGGGGATCAAATCGATTCGGACCAGCGTTTAGCACCCAGAGACTGATGGTCCTAGTAGAGCGGATGAATCGAACCTTGAAATCCATGATCTGGAAGTTTGTAAACGAGGACAAACCGAATTGGCATAAATGGTTAGACCCCCTGTTATTTGCAGTGTGGGAGGTTCCTCAGGCCGCCACAGGGTTTTCCCTATTTGAAACATTGTTCGGAAGGAAGCCACGCAGGGTGCTGGACCTAGTTAAAGAAAGCTGGGAGGAAGGTCCAAGCCCCAGTTAAAACGAAATTCAATACGTGATGGACTTGAGAGCAAAACTCCACACATTGGGACACTTGTCACGTGAGAATTTGCTCCAAGCCCAAGAACGTCAGCAGCGCCTGTATAACAAGTGGACGCAACTCAGACATTTTTTTACCGGGAGAGAAAGTAATTGTATTAATACCAACATCCAACTCCAAATTACTCGCCAAGTGGCAAGGACACTTTGTGGTCACACTACGAATGGATGACGTGGATTACGAGATCAGGCGGTCCAACCGGGGGTGGGGCAACCCAAATATACCACCTCAACCTACTAAAAGGTTGGAGGGAGGCGGAGCCTGTCTCCATGGTGACGGCGATAGCGGAGAGCGAGGAGCTGGGTCCGGAGTTTACACCCTCCCCCCCGGCCCTTCCCTCTCCGCTGTGATAATAATCTTGCACTGTCACAGAAAGCAGACGTGGCCAAATTGCAGCAGCATTTTGCTGACATATTCTCCCCCTGCCAGGCGGCACGACTCTCACCCAGCATCACAAAGAGACCAGCCCAGGCGTGACGGTGAGGTCTCGGCCCTATAGGCTAGCCGAACACAAACGCAAAGTAGTTCGGGAAAAATTAAAAGCCATGCTGGAATTGGAAGTGATAGAAGAGTCACACGGTGCATAGTGCGGTCCCATAGTTCTGGTAGGAAAGAAAGATGGGTCTGTGCGGTTCTGTGTGGATTACCACAAGGTAAATGATGTGTCTCGTTTTGACGCCCATCCTATTACCCGGGTCGACGAGCTCCTGGACCGGTTGGGCACTGCTCGGTTTTTCACGACACTGGATTTGACTAAGGGCTACTGGCAGATTCCCTTGTCTCCAGAGTCTAAGGAAAAAACGTCATTCTCCACTCTGGAAGGTTTATACCAATTCGTGACCCTTCCGTTCAGCTTGTTCGATGCGCCCGCCACATTTCAGAGACTCATGGACCGGGTACTGCGGCCCAACGTGGCATATGCTGCCGCCTATCTGGAGGATGTTATCATCCAGGGGAACAACTGGGCGGAGCATATGCAGAGGGTGGGGGCGGTACTTGGTCCCCTGAGGCAGGTGGGGCTCATCGCCAACCCGGCGAAGTGCGCGGTTGGCCGGAGGGAGGTACAGTATCTGGGGTACCACTTGGGGGAAGGTCAGGTGCAGCCTTAGATAGACAAAACCGTGGCAGTTGCAGCCTGCCCGACTCCGAAGACGAAAAAGGAGGTGAGGCAGTTTTTAGGGCTGGTGGGCTACTAACGGAGGTTCGTCACCCGGTTTGCGGACCAGACCAGCCCACTAACTGATCTCACCTGAAAAGGTGCTCCAGATCTGGTCCAGTGGACGAAGCGGTGTCAGCAGGCATTCGAGAAGGTGAGGAAAGCACTTTGCGAGGAGCCGGTATTGCACATGCCTGACTTTTCTATCCCACTTTGTTTGCAGGCGGACGCGTCGGGCAGAGGACTGGGAGCCGTTTTATTCCAGCAGCGGGGGGGCACCGACCACCCGGTCTTGTACATCGGCAGAAAGTTATCGGAAAGAGAGGTCAGATACGGCACAGTGGAGAGAGTGCCTCGCAATCCGGTGGGCGGTTGGTACCCTCCGGTACTACTTGCTGGGACGCCCGTTCAGCCTCTGCCCGGACCACAAACCCCTCCAGTGGCGGATCACACGTTGGTATCTCGCTTTACAACCCTACAATTTCAGAGTGATCCATAGGCCGGGGGCGCAGATGGCCGTGACGGACTTCCTATCCCGCTCTCTTGCGGGGGAGAGAGAGGGAGGGGAGTAGGCGCGGTGGGACGATGTCCCGGCCTAAGTTTGGCGGTGGAAGTATGTGGGTGGAGGGTGTGATCAGCGCGCTGCAGGAGCAAAAGGTCATGGCCTCAGTCAATGGTGTTGAGGGCGGAGCACCATCGATTAGGGGCGGAGCATGAAACGCATCATGTAATAACGGCAACTGCGTATCTGAATATAAAAAATAAAGGCGTTAGATTAATAGTTACCGCCGGAGATAACGGCGTTACAGTAACGTGTTACAAAGCAACGCGTTAGTTTTCAGTTTCAAGTTTCAAAAAGTCCCAACACTGGCAATGACAACCTTGTCCGGGAGCGTCTATTGTTCCACATGTAAGCGAGAAACAAGCTTTTTAGTCGAGTGAACAGGTTACTTGGAGAAGGAAGAGGAAGATATTGAAACAAGTACAACACTTTTGGCATTATATTCATTTTAAGGATGCTTATTTTCCCGATTAGTGACATTGGTGAGGTAGTCCACCTGTCGAGTGCTTTTGAGATTTCTTGCATTATCCATCTATCCATTTTCTACTGCTTTTTCCCTTTGGGGTCGCGGGGGGCGCTGGTGCCTATCTCAGCTACAATCGGGCGGAAGGTGTAGTACACCCTGGACAAGCCACCACCTCATCGCAGGGCCAACACAGATAGACAGACAACATTCACACTCACATTCACACACTAGGGCCAATTTTGTGTTGGCAATCAACTTATCCCCAGGTGCATGTCTTTGGAGGTGGGAGGAAGCCGGAGTACCCGGAGGGAACCCACGCATTCACGGGGAGGACATGCAAAAGATCCCGAGCCCGGGATTGAACCCTGACTACTCAGGACCTTCGTATTGTGAGGCAGACGCACTAACCCCTCTGCCACCGTGAAGCCCATTTCTTGCATTATTGGTTCATAATTATTAGTTACAACATATTTAAGTTGCAAAACAATTTGGATTCCCAAATATGGGCGGCATAGCTCGGTTGGTAGAGTGGCCGTGCCAGCAACTTGAGGGTTGCAGGTTCGATTCCCGCTTCCGCCATCCTAGTCACTGCCGTTGTGTCCTTGGGCAGGACACTTTACCCACCTGCTCCCAGTGCCACCCACACTGGTTTAAATGTAACTTAGATATTGGGTTTCACTATGTAAAGCGCTTTGAGTCACTAGAGAAACGCGCTATATAAATATAATTCACTTCAAACAATTTCGGCATATATTTCCCTGTCTGATTGATTCAGAGCATTATAGAGCATTTTTTTTCGCTTATAAACCCTTTTAAACTTAGGAGTTCTGAAATTCAGGGATAGATATTAACAAATCTTTCAGGAATATATAAGGGAGGCAGGTAGTGTTCCTGTTGTCCTATCATTATGTTATGTTTTGATGTGTCGGTATAGCTTATTGCCAGCGGTTCTATATCCATAACAAACAGGAAAGGAGATAGTGTGTCTCCTTGTCCACATCATCTATAAATTTTAAAGGCCTACTGAAAGGAGATTTTCGTATTTAAACGGGGATAGCAGGTCCATTCTATGTGTCATACTTGATCATTTTGCGATATTGCCATATTTTTGCTTTAAGGATTTAGTAGAGAACATCGACGATAAAGTCCGCAACTTTTGGTGCTGATAAAAAAGCCTTGCCTTTACCGGAAGTCGCAGACGATGACGTCACAAGGGTGAGGGCTCCTCACGTCCTCACATTGTTTTTAATGGGAGCCTCCAGCAGCAAGAGCTATTCGGACAGAGAAAACGACAATTTCCCCATTAATTTGAGCGAGGATGAAAGATTTGTGGATGATGATATTGATAGCGAAGGACTAGAAAAATAAAAAATAAAAAAAATAAAGTAAAAAAAAAAAAAGGCGATTGCATTGGGACGGATTCAGATGTTTTTAGACTAATTTACTAGGATAATTCTGGGAAATCCCTTATCTTTCTATTGTGTTGCTGGTGTTTTAGTGAGATTAAATAGTACCTGATAGTCGGAGAGTTGTGTCCACGGGTGTCTTGAGGCCAGTGTCTGAGGGAAGTCACGGCAGGTACAAGTATGGCGCAAACTCCACAGAACTCTGGTAAGAGGCGACTTTTTACCACAATTTTCTCACCGAAACCTGCCGGTTGACAAGTGGTCGGGAACCATGTTCGCTTGACCGCTCTGATCCATAGTAAAGCTTCCCCTCCAGGAATTTTAAACAAGGGATCACTGTGTGTTTGTGTGGCTAAAGGCTAAAGCTTCACAACTCCATCTTTCTACTTTGACTTCTCCATTATTAATTGAACAAATTGCAAAAGATTCAGCAACACAGATGTCCAGAATAATGTGTAATTGCGCGATGAAAAGAGACGACTTTTAGCCGTAACAAGAAACTCCGCGGGAAATTTAAAATTGCAATTTAGTAAACTAAACCGGCCGTATTGGCATGTGTTGCAACGTTAATATTTCATCATTGATATATAAACCATTAGACTGCGTGGTTGGTAGTAGTGGGTTTCAGTAGGCCTTTAAATAATTTGCAGATGTTAGAGTTTGTCCTAACTGCGGCATAAGGTTCCGTATAAAGTTATCCTACCCATTTAATAAAGTTGTCTCCAAAGGCATAGTGTCTGAGAATCTCAAATTAGTAGGGCCATTCCACTCTATCAGTGCAGTCCGTCTTCTTTTTCCTTTGGATCCCCAGTCCCGTTCTTTTCTTTTTCGTCTGCAATATGCTTTCTTTCTCTTTCATGTAGTCCCCTACCCCAAAAAACTGCAGGAATGTATGTTTTTCTTTGGTGCACAATCTGGGTATGAAGTCTGTACCAACAGCTAAACAAACATTTTCTTGGCAGGACAAGGACAATGCACTTATGTAATGTTTGAATTCCCTGTTAGTGATATGAAAACACACACACATTCACACACACAGCCCTCACCTCCCACCCTGACACTATAGAGCTCAGCTGCTCAGCTATGCAATTTCACACAAAAACATCCCATGGTTGTGTCCACTCAGGCGGTCGGTTGTGCTTTGCAGGCTGAGCATATTTGCTTTTAGGTAGGGGACCCATCAGAACATCACCATCATCATCATCGTCATTATCGTCATCACCATCAGGTCTGACACATCACATTGTCTACAAAAAGCTAATCGAAAAGATTAGGATTGAATGTTTTTGCTACCAAGAATGTGTGGGAGATGCCTTATTTGCACTGTAAACTTATGTTTCTTTCATCAGAAATGGGGAAATGTGTTATAAATAGATTGACTAAAATAACTTTGATGTCATTCTCACATTGATATCAGTTCTGACTGGGTGTTGTGTCTTTATGTATCCCTCCCGAAATGTTTGGCTAGGAAACAAAGTGGAAATATGTGCAGCCAGGAATTCATCGCACTCGTGTTTCTTCTTGGGTGAGTAAAAATTGTTAAGGCAATATTCATTCAAAGCTACTTTTTGGAGGAAAAGATGTAAAATTAGAGTCATAAACCCTTTTCTGTTTTTTTTTCTAACTTTACGTGTGCGAGTGACGGGAAGAAAGGCTCCGACTGGCCTGAGGTGAAGTAATGTAAATCTCAAAACCCCAAATACGACA